>NC_133970.1:4280000-4445025 GCF_031877795.1 Strix aluco
ACATGGTGAGCTCAAATCAGGTGGAGAGCTCAGCTCAGGCGGTGGAGAACTCAGCTCATGTGTAGAGATCAGCTCAGGTGGAGAGGTCAGGCGGTGGAGAGCTCAGGTGGTGGAGAGCTCATCTCAGGTGGAGAACTCATCTCAGGTGGAGAGCTCAGCTCTGGTGGAGAGCTCAGGCGGTGGAGAGCTCAGGTGGTGGAGAGCTCAGGTGGTGGAGAGCTCAGCTCAGGTGGAGAGCTCATCTCAGGTGGAGAGGCCAGCTCAGGCGGTGGAGAACTCAGCTCATGTGGAGAGATCAGCTCAGGTGGAGAGCTCAGGCGGTGGAGAGCGCAGGTGGTGGAGAGCTCAGGTGGTGGAGAGCTCAGCTCAGGTGGAGAGCTCATCTCAGGTGGAGAGGTCAGCTCAGGTGGAGAGCTCAGGCTGTGGAGAGCTCGGCTCTGGTGGAGAGGACAGCTCAGGTGGAGAGTTCAGCTCAGGCGGTTGAGAGCTCAGCTCAGGCGGCGGAGATCTCAGCTGAGGCATTGGAGAGTTCACACGGTGGAGAGCTCAGCTCCTGTCGAGAGCTCAGCTCAGGCAGTGGAGAACTCAGCACAGGTGGTGGAGAGCTCTGCTAAGGTTGAGAGCTCAGCGCAGGTGGAGAGCTCAGGTGGTGGAGAGCTCAGCTCAGGTGGAGAGCTCAGGTGGTGGAGAGCTCAGATCAGGTGGAGAGCTCAGCGCAGGCGGTGGAGAGCTCAGGTGGTGGAGAGCTCATCTCAGGAGGAGAGCTCAGCTCATGTGGAGAGCTCAGCTCTGGTGGAGAGCTCAGTCGGTGAAGAGCTCATCTGGTGGAGAGCTCCGCTGGTGGAGAGCTCAGTTCAGGTGGAGAGCTCAGCTCTGGTAGAGAGCTCAGGCGGTGGAGAGCACAGGTGGTGGAGAGCTCAGGTGGTGGAGAGCTCAGCTCATAAGTAGAGCTCAGCTCTGGTGGAGAGGTCAGCTCAGGTGGAGAGCTCAGGCGGTGGAGAGCTCAGGTGGTGCAGAGCTCAGCTCATGAGGAGAGCTCAGCTCAGGTGGAGAGGTCAGCTCAGGCAGTGGAGAGCTCAGCTCAGGTGGAGAGCTCAGGAGGTGGAGAGCTCAGCTCATGTGGAGAGCTCATCTCAGGTGGAGAGCTCAGCTCAGGTGGAGAGCTCAGCTCAGGTGGAGAGCTCAGGTGGTGTAGAGCTCAGCTCATGAGGAGAGCTCAGCTTAGGTGGAGAAGTCAGCTCAGGCAGTGGAGAGCTCAGCTCAGGTGGAGAGCTCAGCTCAGGTGGAGAGTTCAGGCGGTGGAGCGCTCAGATCAGGTGGAGAGCTCAGACAGTGAGAGCTCAGCTCCGGCAGTGGAGAGCTCAGCTCAGGCGGTGGAGAGCTCAGATGAGGTCTAGAGCTCAGGCGGTGAGAGCTCAGCTCAGCCGATGGAGAGCTCAGCTCAGCCGGTGGAGAGCTCAGCTCTGGTGGAGAGCTCAGCTCAGGTGGAGAGCTCAGCTCAGGTGGAGAGCTCAGGCTGTGGAGAGCTCAGGCGGTGGAGACCTCAGCTCAGGTGGAGAGATCAGCTCAGGTGGAGAGCTCAGGCGGTGGAGAGCTCGGCTCTACTGGAGAGCTCAGGCGGTGGATAGCTCAGCTCAGGTGGTGGAGAGCTCAGCTCAGGCGGTGGAGAGCTCAGCTCAGGCGGCGGAGAGCTCAGCTCTAGTGGAGAGCTCAGCTCAGCTCAGATAGAGAGCTCAGCTCAGCTCAGATAGAGAGCTCGGCTGAGGCGGTGGAGAGCTCAGCTGAGGCGTTGGAGAGCTCGGCACAGGCGGTTGACATCTCTGCTAAGGTTGAGAGCTCAGCTCAGGTCGAGATCTCAGGCGGTGGAGAGCTCAGGTCAGGTGGAGTGCTCAACTCAGGCAGTGGAGAGCTCAGCTCAGGCAGTGGAGAGCTCAGGCAGTGGAGAGCTCATCTCAGGTCGAGAGATCAGCTCACATGGTGAGCTCAAATCAGGTGGAGAGCTCAGCTCAGGCGGTGCAGAACTCAGCTCATGTGTAGAGATCAGCTCAGGTGGAGAGCTCAGGCGGTGGAGAGCTCAGGTGATGGAGAGCTCATCTCAGGTGGAGAGCTCATCTCAGGTGGAGAGCTCAGCTCTGGTGGAGAGCTCAGGCGGTGGAGAGCTCAGGTGGTGTAGAGCTCAGGTGGTGGAGAGCTCAGCTCAGGTGGAGAGCTCAGCTCAGGCGGTGGAGAGCCCAGCTCAGGTGGAGACGTCAGCTCAGGCGGTGGAGAGCTCAGCTCCTGTCGAGAGCTCAGGTCAGGTGGTGGAGAACTCAGCACAGGCGGTGGATAGCTCTGCTAAAGTTGAGAGCTCAGCTCAGATGGAGAGCTCAGTTGGTGGAGATCTCAGCTCATGCGGTGGAGAGCTCAGCTCAGGTGGAGAGCTCAGCTCAGGCGGTGGAGAGCTCAGCTCAGGTGGAGAGCTCAGGCGGTGGAGATCATAGGCGGTGGAGAGCTCAGCTCATGTGGAGAGCTCAGCTCAGGCAGTGGAGAGCTCAGGCGTTGGAGAGCTTAGCTGAGGTGCAGAGCTCAGGTAGTGCATAGCTCAGATCAGGTGGCGGAGATCTCAGCTCAGGCGTTGGATAGCTCAGGCGTTGGAGACCTTAGCTGAGGTGCAGAGCTCAGGTAGTGGATAGCTCAGATCAGGTGGAGAGATCAGCTCAGGCGGTGGAGTGCTCAGCTCAGGCTGAGAGCTCAGGCGTTGGAGAGCTAAGCTCATGTGCAGAAGGCAGCTCAGGTGGAGAGTTCAGCTCAGGCGGTGAAGAGTTCAGCTCTGGCGGTGGAGAGCTCAGCTCAGGCGGTGGAGATCTCATCTCAGGTCGAGAGCTCAGCTCACATGGTGAGCTCTAATCAGGTGGAGAGCTCAGCGCAGGCGGTGGAGAGCTCAGGTGGTGGAGAGCTCATCTCAGGTGGAGAGCTCAGCTCATGTGGAGAGCTCAGCTCTGGTGGAGAGCTCAGGCGGTGGAGAGCTCAGCTGGTGGAGAGCTCCGCTGGTGGAGAGCTCAGCTCAGGTGTAGAGCTCAGCTCAGGTGGTGAGGTCAGCTCAGGCAGTGGAGAGCTCAGTTCAGGTGGAAAGCTCATGCGGTGGAGAGCTCAGGTGGTGCAGAGCTCAGCTCATAACGAGAGCTCAGCTCAGGTGGAGAGCTCAGCTCTGGTAAAGAGCTCAGGCGGTGGAGAGCACAGGTGGTGGAGAGCTCAGGTCGTGGAGAGCTCAGCTCAGGTGGAGAGCTCAGCTCTGGTGGATAGGTCAGCTCAGGTGGTGGAAAGCTCATCTCAGGTGGAGAGGTCAGCTCAGGTGGAGAGCTCAGGCGGTGGAGAGCTCAGGTGGTGCAGAGCTCAGCTCATGAGGAGAGCTCAGCTCAGGTGGAGAGGTCAGCTCAGGCAGTGGAGAGCTCAGCTCAGGTGGAGAGCTCAGGCGGTGGAGAGCTCAGCTCATGTGGAGTGCTCATCTCAGGTGGAGAGCTCAGCTCAGGTGGAGAGCTCAGGCCGTGGAGAGCTCAGGTGGTGTAGAGCTCAGCTCATGAGGATACCTCAGCTCAGGTGGAGAGGTCAGCTCAGGCAGTGGAGAGCTCAGCTCAGGTGGAGAGCTCAGCTCAGGTGGAGAGTTCAGGCGGTGGAGCGCTCAGATCAGGTGGAGAGCTCAGACAGTGAGAGCTCAGCTCCGGCGGTGGAGAGCTCAGACGTTGGAGAGCTCAGCTCAGGTTGAGAGCGCAGCTCAGGTCAAGAGCTCAGGCGGTGGAGAGCTCAGATCAAGTGGAGATCTCAGCTCAGGTGGAGAGCTCAGGCGGTGGAGAGCTCAGGAGGTGGAGAGCTCAGACGTTGGAGAGCTCAGCACAGGTTGAGAGCGCAGCTCAGGTCGAGAGCTCAGGCTGTGGAGAGCTCAGATCAAGTGGAGATCTCAGCTCAGGTGGAGAGCTCAGGTGGTGGAGAGCTCAGGCTGTGGAGAGCTCAGCTCAGGTGCAGAAGGCAGCTCAGGTGGAGAGCTCAGCTCAGGCAGTGGAGAGCTCAGCTCAGGCGGTGGAGAGCTCAGCTCAGGTGGAGACATCAGCTGAGGGGGTGGAGAGCTCAGCTCAGGCCGAGAGCTCAGGCGGTGGAGAGCTCAGGTCGTGGAGAGCTCAGGTGGTGGAGATCTCATCTCAGGTGGAGAGCTCAGCTCAGGTGGAGAGGTCCGTTCACACAGTGGAGAGCTCATCTCAGGTGGAGAGCTAAGGCGGTGGAGAGCCCAGGTGGAGGAGTGCTCAGCTCAGGTGGTCGAGAGGTCAGGCGGTGGAGAGCTCAGCTCAGGTGGAGAGCTCAGGCGGTGGACAGCTCAGGTGGTGTAGAGCTCAGCTCATGAGGAGAGCTCAGCTCAGGTGGAGAAGTCAGCTCAGGCAGTGGAGAGCTCAACTCAGGTGGAGAGCTCAGCTCAGGTGGAGAGTTCAGGCGGTGGAGCGCTCAGATCAGGTGGAGAGCTCAGACAGTGAGAGCTCAGCTCCGGCAGTGGAGAGCTCAGCTCAGGCGGTGGAGAGCTCAGATGAGGTCTAGAGCTCAGGCGGTGAGAGCTCAGCTCAGCCGATGGAGAGCTCAGCTCAGCCGGTGGAGAGCTCAGCTCTGGTGGAGAGCTCAGCTCAGGTGGAGAGCTCAGCTCAGGTGGAGAGCTCAGGCTGTGGAGAGGTCAGGCGGTGGAGACCTCAGCTCAGGTGGAGAGATCAGCTCAGGTGGAGAGCTCAGGCAGTGGAGAGCTCGGCTCAGGTGGTGGAGAGCTCAGCTCAGGCGGTGGAGAGCTCAGCTCAGGCGGCGGAGAGCTCAGCTCTAGTGGAGAGCTCAGCTCAGCTCAGATAGAGAGCTCAGCTCAGCTCAGATAGAGAGCTCGGCTGAGGCGGTGGAGAGCTCAGCTCAGGCGTTGGAGAGCTCGGCACAGGCGGTTGACATCTCTGCTAAGGTTGAGAGCTCAGCTCAGGTCGAGATCTCAGGCGGTGGAGAGCTCAGGTCAGGTGGAGAGCTCAACTCAGGCGGTGGAGAGCTCAGCTCAGGCAGTGGAGAGCTCAGGCAGTGGAGAGCTCATCTCAGGTCGAGAGATCAGCTCACATGGTGAGCTCAAATCAGGTGGAGAGCTCAGCTCAGGCGGTGCAGAACTCAGCTCATGTGTAGAGATCAGCTCAGGTGGAGAGCTCAGGCGGTGGAGAGCTCAGGTGATGGAGAGCTCATCTCAGGTGGAGAGCTCATCTCAGGTGGAGAGCTCAGCTCTGGTGGAGAGCTCAGGCGGTGGAGAGCTCAGGTGGTGTAGAGCTCAGGTGGTGGAGAGCTCAGCTCAGGTGGAGAGCTCAGCTGAGGTCGAGAGGTCAGCTCAGATGGAGAGCTCAGGTGGTGGAGATCTCAGCTCATGCGGTGGAGAGCTCAGCTCTAGTGGAGAGCTCAGCTCAGGCGGTGGAGAGCTCAGCTCAGGTGGTGAGCTCAGCTCAGGTGGAGAGCTCAGCTCAGGCGGTGGAGAGCTCAGCTCAGGTGGAGAGCTCAGGCGGTGGAGAGCATAGGCGGTGGAGAGCTCAGCCCATGTGGAGAGCTCAGCTCAGGTGGAGAGCTCAGCTCAGGTGGAGAGTTCAGTTCAGGCAGTGGAGAGCTCAGGCATTGGAGAGAGTAGCTGAGGTGCAGACCTCAGGTAGTGCATAGCTCAGATCAGGTGGCGGAGATCTCAGCTCAGGCGTTGCATAGCTCAGGCGTTGGAGACCTTAGCTGAGGTGCAGAGCTCAGGTAGTGGATAGCTCAGATCAGGTGGAGAGATCAGCTCAGGGGGTGGAGTGCTCAGCTCAGGCCGAGAGCTCAGGAGTTGAGAGCTAAGCTCATGTGCAGAAGGCAGCTCAGGTGGAGAGTTCAGCTCAGGCAGTGGAGAGCTCAGCTCAGGCGGTGGAGAGCTCAGCTCAGGTGGAGACATCAGCTGAGGGGGTGGAGAGCTCAGCTCAGGCTGAGAGCTCAGGCGTTGGAGAGCTAAGCTCATGTGCAGAAGGCAGCTCAGGTGGAGAGTTCAGCTCAGGCGGTGGAGAGTTCAGCTCTGGCGGTGGAGAGCATAGCTCAGGCGGTGGAGAGCTCAGGCGGTGGAGATCTCATCTCAGGTCGAGAGCTCAGCTCACATGGTCAGCTCTAATCAGGTGGAGAGCTCAGCGCAGGCGGTGGAGAGCTCAGGTGGTGGAGAGCTCAGGTGGTGGAGAGCTCATCTCAGGTGGAGAGCTCAGCTCATGTGGAGAGCTCAGGCGGTGGAGAGCTCAGCTGGTGGAGAGCTCAGCTCAGGTGTAGAGCTCAGCTCAGGTGGAGAACTCAGCTCAGGCAGTGGAGAGCTCAGTTCAGGTGGAGAGATCAGCTCAGGTGGAGAGCTCAGGCGGTGGAGAGCTCAGGCGGTGGAGAGCTCAGGTGGTGGAGAACTCAGGTGGTGGAGACCTCAGCTCAGGTGGAGAGCTCATCTCAGGTGGAGAGGTCAGCTCAGGTGGAGAGCTCAGGCTGTGGAGAGCTCGGCTCTGGTGGAGAGGACAGCTCAGGTGGAGAGTTCAGCTCAGGCGGTTGAGAGCTCAGCTCAGGCGGCGGAGATCTCAGCTCAGGCATTGGAGAGTTCAGACGGTGGAGAGCTCAGCTCCTGTCGAGAGCTCAGCTCAGGTGCAGAAGGCAGCTCAGGTGGAGAGCTCAGCTCAGGCAGTGGAGAGCTCAGCTCAGGCGGTGGAGAGCTCAGCTCAGGTGGAGACATCAGCTGAGGGGGTGGAGAGCTCAGCTCAGGCCGAGAGCTCAGGCGGTGGAGAGCTCAGGTCGTGGAGAGCTCAGGTGGTGGAGATCTCATCTCAGGTGGAGAGCTCAGCTCAGGTGGAGAGGTCCGTTCACACAGTGGAGAGCTCAGCTCAGGTGGAGAGCTCATCTCAGGTGGAGAGCTAAGGCGGTGGAGAGCCCAGGTGGAGGAGTGCTCAGCTCAGGTGGTCGAGAGGTCAGGCGGTGGAGAGCTCAGCTCAGGTGGAGAATTCAGCTCAGGCAGCGGAGAGCTCAGCTAAGGCGATGGAGAGGTCAGGCGGTGGAGAACTCAGTTCCTGTCGAGAGCTCAGCTGAGGCGGTGGAGAGCTCAGCTCAGCCGTTGGAGAGCTCAGCACAGGCGGTTGATATCTCTGCTAAGGTTGAGAGCTCAGCTCAGGTCGAGATCTCAGGCGGTGGAGAGCTCTGGTCAGGTGGAGAGCTCAGGCGGTGGAGAGCTCAGCTCATGTGGAGAGCTCATCTCAGGTGGAGAGCTCAGCTCAGGTGGAGAGCTCAGGCGGTGGAGAGCTCAGGTGGTGTAGAGCTCAGCTCATGAGGATACCTCAGCTCAGGTGGAGAGGTCAGCTCAGGCAGTGGAGAGCTCAGCTCAGGTGGAGAGCTCAGCTCAGGTGGAGAGTTCAGGCGGTGGAGCGCTCAGATCAGGTGGAGAGCTCAGACAGTGAGAGCTCAGCTCCGGCGGTGGAGAGCTCAGCTCAGGCGGTGGAGAGCTCAGACGAGGTCTAGAGCTCAGATGGTGAGAACTCAGCTCAGGCGGTGGAGAGCTCAGACGTTGGAGAGCTCAGCTCAGGTTGAGAGCGCAGCTCAGGTCAAGAGCTCAGGCGGTGGAGAGCTCAGATCAAGTGGAGATCTCAGCTCAGATGGAGCGCTCAGGTGGTGGAGAGCTCAGGCTGTGGAGAGCTCAGCTCAGGTGCAGAAGACAGCTCAGGTGGAGAGTTCAGCTCAGGCAGTGGAGAGCTCAGCTCAGGCGGTGGAGAGCTCAGCTCAGGTGGAGACATCAGCTGAGGGGGTGGAGAGCTCAGCTCAGGCCGAGAGCTCAGGCGGTGGAGAGCTCAGGTGGTGGAGATCTCATCTCAGGTGGAGAGCTCAGCTCAGGTGGAGAGTTCCGTTCACACAGTGGAGAGCTCAGCTCAGGTGGAGAGCTCATCTCAGGTGGAGAGCTAAGGCGGTGGAGAGCCCAGGTGGAGGAGTGCTCAGCTCAGGTGGTCGAGAGGTCAGGCGGTGGAGAGCTCAGCTCAGGTGGAGAATTCAGCTCAGGCAGCGGAGAGCTCAGCTAAGGCGATGGAGAGGTCAGGCGGTGGAGAACTCAGTTCCTGTCGAGAGCTCAGCTGAGGCGGTGGAGAGCTCAGCTCAGCCGTTGGAGAGCTCAGCACAGGCGGTTGATATCTCTGCTAAGGTTGAGAGCTCAGCTCAGGTCGAGATCTCAGGCGGTGAGAGCTCTGGTCAGGTGGAGAGCTCAGCTCAGGCGGTGGAGAGCTCAGCTCAGGTGGAGAGGTCAGCTCAGGCGGTGGAGAGCTCAGCTCCTGTCGAGAGCTCAGGTCAGGTGGTGGAGAGCTTAGCTCAGGTGGAGAGCTCAGCTGAGGTCGAGAGGTCAGCTCAGATGGAGAGCTCAGGTGGTGGAGATCTCAGCTCAGGTGGAGAGCTAGGCTCAGGTGGAGATCTCAGCTCATGCGGTGGAGAGCTCAGCTCTAGTAGAGATCTCAGCTCAGGCGGTGGAGAGCTCAGCTCAGGTGGTGAGCTCAGCTCAGGTGGAGAGCTCAGCTCAGGCGGTGGAGAGCTCAGCTCAGGTGGAGAGCTCAGGCGGTGGAGAGCATAGGCGGTGGAGAGCACAGGTGGTGGAGAGCTCAGGTGGTGGAGAGCTCAGCTCAGGTGGAGAGTTCAGCTCAGGCAGTGGAGAGCTCAGGCATTGGAGAGCTTAGCTGAGGTGCAGACCTCAGGTAGTGCATAGCTCAGATCAGGTGGCGGAGATCTCAGCTCAGGCGTTGCATAGCTCAGGCGTTGGAGACCTTAGCTGAGGTGCAGAGCTCAGGTAGTGGATAGCTCAGATCAGGTGGAGAGATCAGCTCAGGGGGTGGAGTGCTCAGCTCAGGCCGAGAGCTCAGGAGTTGAGAGCTAAGCTCATGTGCAGAAGGCAGCTCAGGTGGAGAGTTCAGCTCAGGCAGTGGAGAGCTCAGCTCAGGCGGTGGAGAGCTCAGCTCAGGTGGAGACATCAGCTGAGGGGGTGGAGAGCTCAGCTCAGGCTGAGAGCTCAGGCGTTGGAGAGCTAAGCTCATGTGCAGAAGGCAGCTCAGGTGGAGAGTTCAGCTCAGGCGGTGGAGAGTTCAGCTCTGGCGGTGGAGAGCATAGCTCAGGCGGTGGAGAGCTCAGGCGGTGGAGATCTCATCTCAGGTCGAGAGCTCAGCTCACATGGTCAGCTCTAATCAGGTGGAGAGCTCAGCGCAGGCGGTGGAGAGCTCAGGTGTTGGAGAGCTCATCTCAGGTGGAGAGCTCAGCTCTGGTGGAGAGCTCAGCTCTGGTGGAGAGCTCAGGCGGTGGAGAGCTCAGCTGGTGGAGAGCTCAGCTCAGGTGTAGAGCTCAGCTCAGGTGGAGAGGTCAGCTCAGGCAGTGGAGAGCTCAGTTCAGGTGGAGAGCTCATGCGGTGGAGAGCTCAGGTGGTGCAGAGCTCAGCTCATAACGAGAGCTCAGCTCAGGTAGAGAGCTCAGCTCTGGTAGAGAGCTCAGGCGGTGGAGAGCACAGGTGGTGGAGAGCTCAGGTGGTGGAGAGCTCAGCTCAGGTGGAGAGCTCAACTCTGGTGGAGAGGTCAGCTCAGGTGGTGGAGAGCTCATCTCAGGTGGAGAGGTCAGCTCAGGTGGAGAGCTCAGGCGGTGGAGAGTGCAGGTGGTGCAGAGCTCAGCTCATGAGGAGAGCTCAGCTCAGGTGGAGAGGTCAGCTCAGGCAGTGGAGAGCTCAGCTCAGGTGGAGAGTTCAGCTCATGTGGAGAGCTCATCTCATGTGGAGAGCTCAGCTCAGGTGGAGAGCTCAGGCGGTGGAGAGCTCAGGTGGTGTAGAGCTCAGCTCATGAGGAGAGCTCAGCTCAGGTGGAGAGGTCAGCTCAGGCAGTGGAGAGCTCAGCTCAGGTGGAGAGCTCAGCTCAGGTGGAGAGTTCAGGCGGTGGAGCGCTCAGATCAGGTGGAGAGCTCAGACAGTGAGAGGTCAGCTCCGGCGGTGGAGAGCTCAGCTCAGGCAGTGGAGAGCTGAGACGTTGGAGAGCTCAGCTCAGGTTGAGAGCGCAGCTCAGGTCGAGAGCTCAGGCGGTGGAGAGCTCAGATCAAGTGGAGATCTCAGCTCAGGTGGAGAGCTCAGGCGGTGGAGAGCTCAGGAGGTGGAGAGCTCAGGCGGTGGAGAGCTCAGATCAAGTGGAGATCTCAGCTCAGGTGGAGAGCTCGGGCGGTGGAGAGCTCAGGCGGTGGAGAACTCAGGTGGTGGAGAGCTCAGATGGTGTAGAGCGCAGGTGGTGGAGAGATCAGGTGGTGGAGGGCTCAGGCGGTGGAGAGCACATCTCAATTGGAGAGCTCAGCACTGGTGGAGAGCTCAGGCGGTGGAGAGCTCAGCTCAGGCGGTGGAGAGCTCAGGTGGTGGGGAGCTCATCTCAGGTGGAGAGCTCATCTCAGGTGGGGAGCTCATCTCTGGTGGAGAGCTCAGGCGGTGGAGAGCTCAGGTGGTGTAGAGCTCAGGTGGTGGAGAGCTCAGCTCAGGTGGAGAGCTTAGCTCAGGTGGAGAGGTCAGCTCAGGCGGTGGAGTGCTCAGCTCAGGTGGAGAGCTCAGCTCAGGTGGAGAGGACAGCTCAGGTGGAGAGTTCAGCTCAGGTGGAGAATTCAGCTCAGGCAGCGGAGAGCTCAGCTAAGGCGATGGAGAGGTCAGGCGGTGGAGAACTCAGTTCCTGTCGAGAGCTCAGCTGAGGCAGTGGAGAGCTCAGCTCAGGCGTTGGAGAGCTCGGCACAGGCGGTTGACATCTCTGCTAAGGTTGAGAGCTCAGCTCAGGTCGAGATCTGAGGCGGTGGAGAGCTCAGGTCAGGTGGAGAGCTCAGCTCAGGTGGTGGAGAGCTCAGCTCCTGTCGAGAGCTCAGGTCAGGTGGTGGAGAACTCAGCACAGGCGGTGGAGAGCTCTGCTAAAGTTGAGAGCTCAGCTCAGATGGAGAGCTCAGTTGGTGGAGATCTCAGCTCAGGTGGAGAGCTAGGCTGAGGTGGAGATCTCAGCTCATGCGGTGGAGAGCTCAGCTCTGGTGGAGAGCTCAGCTCAGGTGGTGGAGAGCTCAGCTCAGGTGGTGAGCTCAGCTCAGGTGGAGAGCACAGGCGGTGGAGAGCACAGGCGGTGGAGAGCTCAGCTCAGGTGGAGAGCTCAGCTCAAGCAGTGGAGAGCTCAGGCGTTGGAGACCTTAGCTGAGGTGCAAAGCTCAGGTAGTGGATAGCTCAGATCAGGTGGAGAGCTCAGCTCAGGCAGTGGAGAGTGCAGGCGTTGGAGACCTTAGCTGAGGTGCAGAGCTCAGGTAGTGGATAGCTCAGATCAGGTGGAGAGATGAGCTCAGGGGGTGGAGTGCTCAGCTCAGGCCGAGAGCTCAGGCGTTGGAGAGCTAAGCTCAGGTGCAGAAAGCAGCTCACGTGGAGAGTTCAGCTCAGGCGGTGGAGAGTTCAGCTCAGACGGTGGACAGGTCAGCTCAGGCGGTGGAGAGCTCAGGCGGTGGAGATCTCATCTCAGGTCGAGAGCTCAGCTCACATGGTGAGCTCAAATCAGGTGGAGAACTCAGCTCAGGCGGTGGAGAACTCAGCTCATGTGGAGAGATCAGCTCAGGTGGAGAGCTCAGGCGGTGGAGAGCTCAGGCAGTGGAGAGCTCAGGTGGTGGAGAGCTCAGGTGGTGGAGACCTCAGCTCAGGTGGAGAGCTCATCTCAGGTGGAGAGGTCAGCTCAGGTGGAGAGCTCAGGCTGTGGAGAGCTCGGCTCTGGTGGAGAGGACAGCTCAGGTGGAGAGTTCAGCTCAGGCGGTTGAGAGCTCAGCTCAGGCGGCGGAGATCTCAGCTCAGGCATTGGAGAGTTCAGACGGTGGAGAGCTCAGCTCCTGTCGAGAGCTCAGCTCAGGTGCAGAAGGCAGCTCAGGTGGAGAGCTCAGCTCAGGCAGTGGAGAGCTCAGCTCAGGCGGTGGAGAGCTCAGCTCAGGTGGAGACATCAGCTGAGGGGGTGGAGAGCTCAGCTGAGGCCGAGAGCTCAGGCGGTGGAGAGCTCAGGTCGTGGAGAGCTCAGGTGGTGGAGATCTCATCTCAGGTGGAGAGCTCAGCTCAGGTGGAGAGGTCCGTTCACACAGTGGAGAGCTCAGCTCAGGTGGAGAGCTCATCTCAGGTGGAGAGCTAAGGCGGTGGAGAGCCCAGGTGGAGGAGTGCTCAGCTCAGGTGGTCGAGAGGTCAGGCGGTGGAGAGCTCAGCTCAGGTGGAGAATTCAGCTCAGGCAGCGGAGAGCTCAGCTAAGGCGATGGAGAGGTCAGGCGGTGGAGAACTCAGTTCCTGTCGAGAGCTCAGCTGAGGCGGTGGAGAGCTCAGCTCAGCCGTTGGAGAGCTCAGCACAGGCGGTTGATATCTCTGCTAAGGTTGAGAGCTCAGCTCAGGTCGAGATCTCAGGTGGTGGAGAGCTCTGGTCAGGTGGAGAGCTCAGGCGGTGGAGAGCTCAGCTCATGTGGAGAGCTCATCTCAGGTGGAGAGCTCAGCTCAGGTGGAGAGCTCAGGCGGTGGAGAGCTCAGGTGGTGTAGAGCTCAGCTCATGAGGATACCTCAGCTCAGGTGGAGAGGTCAGCTCAGGCAGTGGAGAGCTCAGCTCAGGTGGAGAGCTCAGCTCAGGTGGAGAGTTCAGGCGGTGGAGCGCTCAGATCAGGTGGAGAGCTCAGACAGTGAGAGCTCAGCTCCGGCGGTGGAGAGCTCAGCTCAGGCGGTGGAGAGCTCAGACGAGGTCTAGAGCTCAGATGGTGAGAACTCAGCTCAGGCGGTGGAGAGCTCAGACGTTGGAGAGCTCAGCTCAGGTTGAGAGCGCAGCTCAGGTCAAGAGCTCAGGCGGTGGAGAGCTCAGATCAAGTGGAGATCTCAGCTCAGGTGGAGAGCTCAGGCGGTGGAGAGCTCAGGAGGTGGAGAGCTCAGACGTTGGAGAGCTCAGCACAGGTTTAGAGCGCAGCTCAGGTCGAGAGCTCAGGCTGTGGAGAGCTCAGATCAAGTGGAGATCTCAGCTCAGATGGAGAGCTCAGGTGGTGGAGAGCTCAGGCTGTGGAGAGCTCAGCTCAGGTGCAGAAGACAGCTCAGGTGGAGAGTTCAGCTCAGGCAGTGGAGAGCTCAGCTCAGGCGGTGGAGAGCTCAGCTCAGGTGGAGACATCAGCTGAGGGGGTGGAGAGCTCAGCTCAGGCCGAGAGCTCAGGCGGTGGAGAGCTCAGGTCGTGGAGAGCTCAGGTGGTGGAGATCTCATCTCAGGTGGAGAGCTCAGCTCAGGTGGAGAGTTCCGTTCACACAGTGGAGAGCTCAGCTCAGGTGGAGAGCTCATCTCAGGTGGAGAGCTAAGGCGGTGGAGAGCCCAGGTGGAGGAGTGCTCAGCTCAGGTGGTCGAGAGGTCAGGCGGTGGAGAGCTCAGGTCAGGTGGAGAATTCAGCTCAGGCAGCGGAGAGCTCAGCTAAGGCAATGGAGAGGTCAGGCGGTGGAGAACTCAGTTCCTGTCGAGAGCTCAGCTGAGGTGGTGGAGAGCTCAGCTCAGCCGTTGGAGAGCTCAGCACAGGCGGTTGATATCTCTGCTAAGGTTGAGAGCTCAGCTCAGGTCGAGATCTCAGGCGGTGAGAGCTCTGGTCAGGTGGAGAGCTCAGCTCAGGCGGTGGAGAGCTCAGCTCAGGTGGAGAGTTCAGCTCAGGCAGTGGAGAGCTCAGGCATTGGAGAGAGTAGCTGAGGTGCAGACCTCAGGTAGTGCATAGCTCAGATCAGGTGGCGGAGATCTCAGCTCAGGCGTTGCATAGCTCAGGCGTTGGAGACCTTAGCTGAGGTGCAGAGCTCAGGTAGTGGATAGCTCAGATCAGGTGGAGAGATCAGCTCAGGGGGTGGAGTGCTCAGCTCAGGCCGAGAGCTCAGGAGTTGAGAGCTAAGCTCATGTGCAGAAGGCAGCTCAGGTGGAGAGTTCAGCTCAGGCAGTGGAGAGCTCAGCTCAGGCGGTGGAGAGCTCAGCTCAGGTGGAGACATCAGCTGAGGGGGTGGAGAGCTCAGCTCAGGCTGAGAGCTCAGGCGTTGGAGAGCTAAGCTCATGTGCAGAAGGCAGCTCAGGTGGAGAGTTCAGCTCAGGCGGTGGAGAGTTCAGCTCTGGCGGTGGAGAGCATAGCTCAGGCGGTGGAGAGCTCAGGCGGTGGAGATCTCATCTCAGGTCGAGAGCTCAGCTCACATGGTCAGCTCTAATCAGGTGGAGAGCTCAGCGCAGGCGGTGGAGAGCTCAGGTGTTGGAGAGCTCATCTCAGGTGGAGAGCTCAGCTCTGGTGGAGAGCTCAGCTCTGGTGGAGAGCTCAGGCGGTGGAGAGCTCAGCTGGTGGAGAGCTCCGCTGGTGGAGAGCTCAGCTCAGGTGTAGAGCTCAGCTCAGGTGGAGAGCTCATGCGGTGGAGAGCTCAGGTGGTGCAGAGCTCAGCTCATAACGAGAGCTCAGCTCAGGTAGAGAGCTCAGCTCTGGTAGAGAGCTCAGGCGGTGGAGAGCACAGGTGGTGGAGAGCTCAGGTGGTGTAGAGCTCAGCTCAGGTGGAGAGTTCAACTCTGGTGGATAGGTCAGCTCAGGTGGTGGAGAGCTCATCTCAGGTGGAGAGGTCAGCTCAGGTGGAGAGCTCAGGCGGTGGAGAGTGCAGGTGGTGCAGAGCTCAGCTCATGAGGAGAGCTCAGCTCAGGTGGAGAGGTCAGCTCAGGCAGTGGAGAGCTCAGCTCAGGTGGAGAGTTCAGCTCATGTGGAGAGCTCATCTCATGTGGAGAGCTCAGCTCAGGTGGAGAGCTCAGGCGGTGGAGAGCTCAGGTGGTGTAGAGCTCAGCTCATGAGGAGAGCTCAGCTCAGGTGGAGAGGTCAGCTCAGGCAGTGGAGAGCTCAGCTCAGGTGGAGAGCTCAGCTCAGGTGGAGAGTTCAGGCGGTGGAGCGCTCAGATCAGGTGGAGAGCTCAGACAGTGAGAGGTCAGCTCCGGCGGTGGAGAGCTCAGCTCAGGCGGTGGAGAGCTCAGACGTTGGAGAGCTCAGCTCAGGTTGAGAGCGCAGCTCAGGTCGAGAGCTCAGGCGGTGGAGAGCTCAGATCAAGTGGAGATCTCAGCTCAGGTGGAGAGCTCAGGCGGTGGAGAGCTCAGATCAAGTGGAGATCTCAGCTCAGGTGGAGAGCTCGGGCGGTGGAGAGCTCAGGCGGTGGAGAACTCAGGTGGTGGAGAGCTCAGATGGTGTAGAGCGCAGGTGGTGGAGAGATCAGGTGGTGGAGGGCTCAGGCGGTGGAGAGCACATCTCAATTGGAGAGCTCAGCACTGGTGGAGAGCTCAGGCGGTGGAGAGCTCAGCTCAGGCGGTGGAGAGCTCAGGTGGTGGGGAGCTCATCTCAGGTGGAGAGCTCATCTCAGGTGGGGAGCTCATCTCTGGTGGAGAGCTCAGGCGGTGGAGAGCTCAGGTGGTGTAGAGCTCAGGTGGTGGAGAGCTCAGCTCAGGTGGAGAGCTTAGCTCAGGTGGAGAGGTCAGCTCAGGCGGTGGAGTGCTCAGCTCAGGTGGAGAGCTCAGCTCAGGTGGAGAGGACAGCTCAGGTGGAGAGTTCAGCTCAGGTGGAGAATTCAGCTCAGGCAGTGGAGAGCTCAGCTAAGGCGATGGAGAGGTCAGGCGGTGGAGAACTCAGTTCCTGTCGAGAGCTCAGCTGAGGCAGTGGAGAGCTCAGCTCAGGCGTTGGAGAGCTCGGCACAGGCGGTTGACATCTCTGCTAAGGTTGAGAGCTCAGCTCAGGTCGAGATCTGAGGCGGTGGAGAGCTCAGGTCAGGTGGAGAGCTCAGCTCAGGTGGTGGAGAGCTCAGCTCCTGTCGAGAGCTCAGGTCAGGTGGTGGAGAACTCAGCACAGGCGGTGGAGAGCTCTGCTAAAGTTGAGAGCTCAGCTCAGATGGAGAGCTCAGTTGGTGGAGATCTCAGCTCAGGTGGAGAGCTAGGCTGAGGTGGAGATCTCAGCTCATGCGGTGGAGAGCTCAGCTCTGGTGGAGAGCTCAGCTCAGGTGGTGGAGAGCTCAGCTCAGGTGGTGAGCTCAGCTCAGGTTGAGAGCTCAGCTCAGGCGGGTGAGAACTCAGCTCATGTGGAGAGCTCAGCTCAGGTGGAGAGCACAGGCGGTGGAGAGCACAGGCGGTGGAGAGCTCAGCTCAGGTGGAGAGCTCAGCTCAAGCAGTGGAGAGCTCAGGCGTTGGAGACCTTAGCTGAGGTGCAAAGCTCAGGTAGTGGATAGCTCAGATCAGGTGGAGAGCTCAGCTCAGGCAGTGGAGAGTTCAGGCGTTGGAGACCTTAGCTGAGGTGCAGAGCTCAGGTAGTGGATAGCTCAGATCAGGTGGAGAGATGAGCTCAGGGGGTGGAGTGCTCAGCTCAGGCCGAGAGCTCAGGCGTTGGAGAGCTAAGCTCAGGTGCAGAAAGCAGCTCACGTGGAGAGTTCAGCTCAGGCGGTGGAGAGTTCAGCTCAGACGGTGGACAGGTCAGCTCAGGCGGTGGAGAGCTCAGGCGGTGGAGATCTCATCTCAGGTCGAGAGCTCAGCTCACATGGTGAGCTCAAATCAGGTGGAGAACTCAGCTCAGGCGGTGGAGAACTCAGCTCAGGCGGTGGAGAACTCAGCTCATGTGGAGAGATCAGCTCAGGTGGAGAGCTCAGGCGGTGGAGAGCTCAGGCGGTGGAGAGCTCAGGTGGTGGAGAGCTCAGCTCAGGTGGAGACCTCAGCTCAGGTGGAGAGCTCATCTCAGGTGGAGAGGTCAGCTCAGGTGGAGAGCTCAGGCTGTGGAGAGCTCGGCTCTGGTGGAGAGGACAGCTCAGGTGGAGAGTTCAGCTCAGGCGGTTGAGAGCTCAGCTCAGGCGGCGGAGATCTCAGCTCAGGCATTGGAGAGGTCAGACGGTGGAGAGCTCAGCTCCTGTCGAGAGCTCAGCTCAGGCAGTGGAGAACTCAGCACAGGTGGTGGAGAGCTCTGCTAAGGTTGAGAGCTCAGCGCAGGTGGAGAGCTCAGGTGGTGGAGAGCTCAGCTCAGGTGGAGAGCTGAGGTGGTGGAGAGCTCAGATCAGGTGGAGAGCTCAGCGCAGGCGGTGGAGAGCTCAGGTGGTGGAGAGCTCATCTCAGGAGGAGAGCTCAGCTCATGTGGAGAGCTCAGCTCTGGTGGAGAGCTCAGTCGGTGAAGAGCTCAGCTGGTGGAGAGCTCCGCTGGTGGAGAGTTCAGCTCTGGTGGAGAGCTCAGCTCAGGTGGAGAGCTAAGGCTGTGGAGACCTCAGCTCAGGTGGAGAGATCAGCTCAGGTGGAGAGCTCAGGCGGTGGACACCTCAGCTCAGGTGGAGAGATCAGCTCAGGTGGAGAGCTCAGGCGGTGGAGAGCTCGGCTCTGCTGGAGAGCTCAGGCGGTGGATAGCTCAGCTCAGGCGGTGGAGAGCTCAGCTCAGGCGGCGGAGAGCTCGGCTCAGGCGGCAGAGAGCTCAGCTCAGCCGATGGAGAGCTTAGCTCTGGTGGAGAGCTCAGCTCAGGTGGAGAGATCAGCTCACATGGTGAGCTCAAATCAGGTGGAGAGCTCAGCTCAGGCGGTGGAGAGCTCAGCTCATGTGGTAGAGAGTTCAGGCGGTGGAGAGCTCAGCTCAGGTGGACAGCTCAGCTCAGGTGGAGAGCTCAGGCGGTGGAGAGCTCAGGTGGTGGAGAGCACATCTCAGTTGGAGAGCACATCTCATTTGGAGAGCTCAGCTCAGTTGGAGAGTTCAGGCGGTGGAGAGCTCAGCTCAGGTGGAGAGCTCATATCAGGTGGAGAGCTCGGCTCTGGTAGAGAAATCAGTCCCTGGACAGCTCAGTCGGCGGAGATATCAGCTCAGGTGGTGGTGATGTCAGGCGGTGGAGAGCTCATCTCAGGTCGAGAGCTCATCTCAGGCGGTGGAGAGCTCAGGCGGTGGAGAGCTGAGGCGCTGGAGAGCTCAGCTGTTTTGGAGAGCTCAGCTCAGGTGGAGAGCTCAACTCAGGCGGTGGAGATCTCAGTTCAGGCCGAGAGCTCAGACACTGGAGAGCTCAGGTGGTGCAGAGCTCAGGCTGTGGAGAGCACAACTCAGGCGGAGAGTTCAGCTAAGGTTGAGATCTCAGGCGCTGGAGAGCTCAGTTGTTGTGGAGAGCTCAGCTGAGGTGGAGAGCTCAACTCCGGCAGTGGAGATCTCAGTTCAGGCCTAGTGATCAGGCACTGGAGAGCTCAGGTGGTGCAGAGCTCAGGCTGTGGAGAGCACAGCTCAGGTGGAGAGCTCAGCTCAGGTGGTGAGCTCAGGCGGAGGAGAACTCAGCTCTGGTTGATAGCTAAGGCGTTGGATTGCTCAGCTCAAGCGGTGGAGAACACAGTACAGATGGTGGAGAGCTCAGCTAAGGCCGTGGAGAACACAGCACAGGCGGTGGATATCTCAGCTCAGGCGGTGGAGAGCTCACGCGCTGGAGAACTCAGCTGATATGGAGAGCTCAGCTCAGGTGGAGAGCTGAGGCGGTGGAGAGCTCAGGCGGAGGAGGGATCAGATCAGGTCAACAGCTCAGCTCAGGTCGAGAGCTCAGGGGGTGGAGACCTCAGCTCATGTGGAGAGCTCAGCTCATGTGGAGAGCTCAGCTCAGGCAGTGGAGAGCTCAGGCGTTGGAGAGCTTAGCTGAGGTGCAGAGCTCAGGTAGTGCATAGCTCAGCTCAGGTGACGGAGATCTCAGCTCAGGCGTTGGATAGCTCAGGCGTTGGAGACCTTAGCTGAGGTGCAGAGCTCAGGTAGTGGATAGCTCAGATCAGGTGGAGAGCTCAGCTCAGGTGCAGAAGGCAGCTCAGGTGGAGAGTTCAGCTCAGGCGGTGCAGAGTTCAGCTCAGGCGGTGGAGAGCTCAGCTAAGGCGGTGGACAGCTCAGGCGGTGGAGAGCTCAGGCGGTGGAGATCTCATCTCAGGTCGAGAGATCAGCTCACATGGTGAGCTCTAATCAGGTGGAGAGCTCAGCTCAGGCGGTGGAGAACTCAGCTCATGTGTAGAGAACAGCTCAGGCCGAGAGCTCAGGCGGTGGAGAGCTCAGGTCGTGGAGAGCTCAGGTGGTGGAGAACTCATCTCAGGTGGAGAGCTCATCTCAGGTGGAGAGCTAAGGCGGTGGAGAGCCCAGGTGGAGGAGTGCTCAGCTCAGGTGGTCGAGAGGTCAGGCGGTGGAGAGCTCAGCTCAGGTGGAGAATTCAGCTCAGGCAGCGGAGAGCTCAGCTAAGGCGATGGAGAGGTCAGGCGGTGGAGAACTCAGTTCCTGTCGAGAGCTCAGCTGAGGCGGTGGAGAGCTCAGCTCAGCTGTTGGAGAGCTCAGCACAGGCGGTTGACATCTCTGCTAAGGTTGAGAGCTCAGCTCAGGTCAAGATCTCAGGCGGTGGAGAGCTCAGGTCAGGTGGAGAGCTCAGCTCAGGCGGTGGAAAGCTCAGCTCAGGTTGAGAGGTCAGCTCAGGCGGTGGAGAGCTCAACTCCTGTCGAGAGCTAAGGTCAGGTGGTGGAGAACTCAGCACAGGCGGTGGAGAGCTCTGCTAAAGTTGAGAGCTCAGCTCAGATGGAGAGCTCAGGTGGTGGAGATCTCAGCTCATGCGGTGGAGAACTCAGCTCATGTGGAGAGCTCAGCTCAGGTGGAGAGCTCAGGCGGTGGAGAGCACAGGCGGTGGAGAGCTCACCTCATTTGGAGAGCTCAGCTCAGGTGGAGAGATCAGCTGAGGCAGTGGAGAGCTCAGGCGTTGTAGAGCTTAGCTGAGGTGCAGAGCTCAGGTAGTGGATAGCTCAGATCAGGTGGAGACATGAGCTCAGGGGGTGGAGTGCTCAGCTCAGGCCGAGAGCTCAGGCGTTGGAGAGCTAAGGTCAGATGCAGAAAGCAGCTCACGTGGAGAGTTCAGCTCAGGCGGTGGAGAGTTCAGCTCAGGCGGTGGAGAGCTCAGCTAAGGCGGTGCACAGCTCAGGCGGTGGAGATCTCATCTCAGGTCGAGAGATCAGCTCACATGGTGAGCTCAAATCAGGTGGAGAGCTCAGCTCAGGTGGTGGAGAACTCAGCTCATGTGGAGAGCTCAGCTCTGGTGGAGAGCTCATCTCAGGTGGAGAGGACAGCTCAGGTGGAGAGTTCAGCTCAGGCGGTTGAGAGCTCAGCTCAGGCGGCGGAGATCTCAGCTCAGGCATTGGAGAGGTCAGACGGTGGAGAGCTCAGCTCCTGTCGAGAACTCAGCTCAGGCAGTGGAGAACTCAGCACAGGTGGTGGAGAGCTCTGCTAAAGTTGAGAGCTCAGCGCAGGTGGAGAGCTCAGGTGGTGGAGAGCTCAGCTCAGGTGGAGAGCTCAGGTGGTGGAGAGCTCAGGCTGTGGAGAGCTCAGCTCAGGTGCAGAAGGCAGCTCAGGTGGAGAGTTCAGCTCAGGCAGTGGAGAGCTCAGCTCAGGCAGTGGAGAGCTCAGCTCAGGTGGAGACATCAGCTGAGGGGGTGGAGAGCTCAGCTCAGGCCGAGAGCTCAGGCGGTGGAGAGCTCAGGTCGTGGAGAGCTCAGGTGGTGGAGATCTCATCTCAGGTGGAGAGCTCAGCTCAGGTGGAGAGGTCCGTTCACACAGTGGAGAGCTCAGCTCAGGTGGAGAGGTCCGTTCACACAGTGGAGAGCTCAGCTCAGGTGGAGAGCTCATCTCAGGTGGAGAGCTAAGGCGGTGGAGAGCCCAGGTGGAGGAGTGCTCAGCTCAAGTGGTCGAGAGGTCAGGCGGTGGAGAGCTCAGCTCAGGTGGAGAATTCAGCTCAGGCAGCGGAGAGCTCAGCTAAGGCGATGGAGAGGTCAGGCGGTGGAGAACTCAGTTCCTGTCGAGAGCTCAGCTGAGGCGGTGGAGAGCTCAGCTCAGCCGTTGGAGAGCTCAGCACAGGCGGTTGATATCTCTGCTAAGGTTGAGAGCACAGCTCAGGTCGAGATCTCAGGCGGTGGAGAGCTCTGGTCAGGTGTAGAGCTCAGCTCAGGCGGTGGAAAGCTCAGCTCAGGTGGAGAGGTCAGCTCAGGCGGTGGAGAGCTCAGCTCCTGTCGAGAGCGCAGCTCAGGTGGAGAGCTCAACTCAGGTGAAGATCTCAGCTCAGGTGGACAGCTCACGCGGTGGAGAGCTCAAGTCTGGCCGTGGAGAGCTCAGGTCTGGTGGAGAGCTCAGGCGGTGGAGAACTCAGGTGGTGGAGAGCACATCTGAGTTGGAGAGCACATCTCAGTGGGAGAGCTCAGCTCAGTTGGAGAGTTCAGGGGGTGGAGAGCTCAGCTCAGGTGGAGAGCTCACGCGGTGGAGAGCTCAGGCGGTGCAGAGCTCAGGTCATGTGGAGAGCTCAGCTCAGGTGGAGAGCTCAGCTCTGGTGGAGAGCTTAGGCGGTGGAGAGCTCAGCTGGTGGAGAGCTCCTCTGGTGGAGAGCTCAGCTCAGGTGTAGAGCTCAGCTCAGGTGGAGAGGTCAGCTCAGGCAGTGGAGAGCTCAGTTCAGGTGGAGAGCTCATGCGGTGGAGAGCTCAGGTGGTGCAGAGCTCAGCTCATAAGGAGAGCTCAGCTCAGGTGGAGAGCTCAGCTCTGGTGGAGAGCTCAGGCGGTGGAGAGCACAGGTGGTGGAGTGCTCAGGTGGTGGAGAGCTTAGCACAGGCGGTTGACATCTCTGCTAAGGTTGAGAGCTCAGCTCAGGTCGAGATCTCAGGCGGTGGAGATCTCAGGTCAGGTGGAGTGCTCAGCTCAGGCGGTGGAGAGCTCAGCTCAGGTGGAGAGGTCAGCTCACGTGGAGAGTTCAGGCGGTGGAGAGCTCAGCTAAAGTGGAGAGATCAGCTCAGGTGGAGAGCTCAGGCGGTGGAGAGCTCAGGTGGTGGAGAGCACATCTCAGTTGGAGAGCACATCTCATTTGGAGAGCTCAGATCAGTTGGAGAGTTCCGGCGGTGGAGAGCTCTTCTCAGCCGTTGGAGAGCTCAGTTCAGGTGGCACCACCTTCTCTGTCCTGGGAAGGAGAAGTGTTCACATTGTTGCGCAGAATCGCTTTTCTGCAGAAAACACTATCACTTGTTCAGAACAAAAGAAAGCACACAGCTCCAGATTTTATGCTGCCCTGGAGAGCTTGCAGAGCACTGAGGAAAGACAGGCAGAGAATTCCCTGCTAGCACCTTCTCTGTGCCTGGGAAGGAGAAGTGTTCACATTGTTGAGCAGAAACGCTTTTCTGCAGAAAACACTATCACTTGTTCAGGACGAAAGAAATCACAGAGCCCCAGATTTGCTGTTGCCCTGCAGAGCTTGCAGAGCACTGGGGAAAGGCAGGCAAAGAATTCCCTGCTAGCACCTTCTCTGTGCCTGGCAAGGAGAAGTCTTCACATTGTTGCGCAGAAACGCTTTTCTGCACAAAACACTATCACTTGTTCAGGACGAAAGAAAGCACAGAGCCCCACATTTGCTGTTGCCCTGGAGGGCTTGCAGAGCACTGGGGAAAGGCAGGCAGAGATTTCCCCACTAGTACCTTCTCAGTGCCTGGGAAGGAGAAGTGTTCACACTGTTGCGCAGAATCGCTTTTTTTGCTGAAAACACTAACACTTCTTCAGAATGAAAGAAAGCACAGAGCCCCACATTTGCTGTTGCCCTGGAGGGCTTGCAGAGCACTGGGGAAAGGCAGGCAGAGATTTCCCCACTAGTACCTTCTCAGTGCCTGGGAAGGAGAAGTGTTCACACTGTTGCGCAGAATCGCTTTTTTTGCTGAAAACACTAACACTTCTTCAGAATGAAAGAAAGCACAGAGCCCCACATTTGCTGTTGCCCTGGTGAGCTTGCAGAGCACTGGGGAAAGGCAGGCATAGACTTCCCTGCTAGTACCTTCTCTGTGCCTGGGAAGGAGAAGTGTTCACATTGTAGCGCAGAATCGCTTTTCTGCAGAAAACACTAACACTTGTTCAGGACGAAAGAAAGCACAGCACACTCTGTGCTTTTTTTTGTCCTGAACAAGGGTTTGTGTTCTCTGCAGCAACGCAAATGCGATTCTGCGAAACAATGTAAACACTTCTCCTTACCAGGCACAGAGCAGGTGCTAGCAGGGAATTCTATGCCTGCCTTTCCGCAGTGCTCTGCAAGCTCTCCTAGGCAACATAAAATCTGGAGCTCTGTGCTTTCTGTTCTTCTGAACGAGTGTTAGTGTTTTCTGCAGAAAAGCAATTCTGCGCAAGAATGTGAACACTTCTCCTTCCCAGGCACAGAGAAGGTACTAGCAGGGAAGTGTCTGCCTGCCTTCCCCACTGCTCTCCAAGCTCTGCAGGGCAACAGCAAATCTGGGGCTCTGTGCTTTCTTTCGTCCTGAAAAATTCTTATTGTCCTCTGCAGAAAAGCGATTCTGCGAAACAATGTGAACAGTTCTCCTTCCCAGGCACAGAGAAGGTGCTAGCAGGGAATTCTCTGCCTGCCTTTCCCCATGCTCTGCAAGCTCTCCAGGGCAACAGCAAATCTGGGGCTCTGTGCTTTCTTTCGTCCTCAACATGCGTTAGTGTCCTCTGCAGCAGCGCAAATGCAATTCTGCGAAACAATGTGAATACTTGTCCTTGCCAGGCACAGAGAAGGTGCTAGCAGGGAATTCTCTTCCTGCCTTCCCCACTGCTCTCCAAGCTCTCCAGGGCAACAGCAAATCTGGGGCTCTGTGCTTTCTTTCGTCCTGAACAAGTGTTAGTGTCCTCTGCAGAAAAGCGATTCTGCGAAACAATGTGAACACTTCTCCTTGCCAGGCACAGAGAAGGTGCTAGCAGGGAATTCTCTGCCTGCCTTTCCCCAGTGCTCTGCAAGCTCTCCAGGGCAACAGCAAATCTGGGGCTCTGTGCTTTCTTTTGTCCTGAAATCTGTTAGTGTCGTCTGCAGAAAAGCGATTCTGCGAAACAATGTGAACACTTCTCGTTACCAGGCACAGAGAAGGTGCTAGCAAGGAATTCTCTGCCTGCCTTTCCCCAGTGCTCTGCAAGCTCTCCAGGGCAACAGCAAATCTGGGGCTATGTGCTTTCTTCTGTCCTGAACAAGTGTTAGTGTTCGCTGCAGAAAAGCGATTCTGCGAAGCAATGTGAACACTTCTCTTTGCCAGGCACAGAGAAGGTTCTAGCAGGGAATTATCTGCCTGACTTACCCAGTGCTCTGCAAGCTCTCCAGGGCAACAGCAAAGCTGGGGCTCTGTGCTTTCTTTTCCCCTGAACAAGTGTTACTGTCCTCTACAGAAACACCTTTCTGCAAAACAATGTGAGCACTTCTCCTTGCCAGGCACACAGAAGGTGCTAGCAGGGAAGTCTCTGCCTGCCATTCCCCAGTGCTCTGCAAGCTCTCCAGGGCAACAGCAAATCTGGGGCTCTGTGCTTTCTTTCGTCCTGAACAAGTGTTAGTCTTCTCGGCAGAAAAGTGATTCCGCAGAGGAAATGCGAACACTTTTCCTTCCCAGGCACAGAAAACGTGCTAGCAGGGAATTCTCTGCCTGCCTTTCTCCAGTGCTCTGCAAGCTCTCCTAGGCAACTGCAAATCTGTGGCTAAAGGAGGAATCGCGGCCAAAGAATGAGGCATTGCGCCCTAAAAATGAGGGTTTGTACCTTCTAAATGACGGTTTGAAGCAGAACAGCGAGGCTTTCAACCCAGGAAGCAATGTTGCGGACTCTAAAAAGGAAGCTTTGGGAGCTAAAATCGAGACTTTCTGCCCTTAATGTAGCGTTTGGAGCATAAGAAAGTGGGATTTCAGAATTAAAAGAAGGATTTGAGGCCTAAAAATGGTCGTTTAGAGCATAAAGATGTGGATTTGAACCCTGGACTCGAAGCTTGGGAATCTTAACAGGAGTGTTTGCACCCTAACAGCGAGGGTTTGTGCACCAAAAAGGAGGGTTTGTACCCTACAAAGGAGGGTTTGTAGAGTAAAAAGCAGGCTTTCAACCCTAGACTCACAGCTTTGGACTCTTAACCAAATCTTTGGGACCTAACATTCAGACATCGTGCCCTAAAGGAGGCGTTTGGAGCATAAAAAGGAGGGATTTTACAGTGAAATGATTTGCAGCATAAAAATGAGCGTTTGGGCCCTAAAAATGAGGGTTTGTGCAATAAATGTGAGGGTTTGGATTATAAAACGAGGAATTCAACCACAGAATCAAAGCTTTGGACTCGGAAGAGGAAGCTTTGGACGACAAAACAAGGCTTTGTGCCCTAAATGAGATGTCCGGAACAGAAAAGTGAGGGATTTTACAGTAAAAAGGACGTATTGACCCCTAAAAAGGAGGATTCGCGGCCAAAAAATGAGGGTTTGTACCTTCTAAATGACGGTTTGAAGCAGAACAGGGAGGCTTTCAACCCTGGAAGAAACGTTGCGGACACTAAAAAGGAAGCTTTGGGAGCTAAAATCGAGACTTTGTGCCCTTAATGTAGCGTTTGGAGCATAAGAAAGTAGGATTTCAGAATTAACAGTAGGATTTGAAGCCTAAAAATGGTCGTTTGGAGCATAAAGATGTGGATTTGAACCCTGGACTCGAAGCTTGGGAATCTTAACAGGAGTGTTTGCACCCTAACAGCGAGGGTTTGTGCCCCAAAAAGGAGGGTTTGTACCCTAAACAGGAGGGTTTGTAGAGTAAAAAGCAGGCTTTCAACTGTAGACTCACAGCTTTGGACTCTTAACCAAATCTTTGGGACCTAACATTCAGACATCGTGCCCTAAAGGAGGCGTTTGGAGCATAAAAAGGAGGCATTTTCCAGTGAAATGATTTGCAGCATAAAAATGAGCGTTTGGGCCCTAAAAATGAGGGTTTGTGCAATAAACGTGAGGGTTTGGATTATAAAACGAGGAATTCAACCACAGAATCAAAGCTTTGGACTCGGAAGAGGAAGCTTTGGGACCACAAAACAAGGCTTTGTGCCCTAAATGAGATGTCCGGAACAGAAAAGTGAGGGATTTTACAGCAAAAAGGACGTATTGACCCCTAAAAAGGAGGATTCGCGGCCAAAAAATGAGGCATTGCGCCCTAAAAATGAGGGTTTGTACCTTCTAAATGACGGTTTGAAGCAGAACAGGGAGGCTTTCAACCCTGGAAGCAACGTTGCGGACTCTAAAAAGGAAGCTTTGGGAACTAAAATTGAGACTTTGTGCCCTTAATGTAGCGTTTGGAGCATAGGAAAGTGGGATTTCAGAATTAACAGTAGGATTTGAAGCCTAAAAACGGTCGTTTGGAGCATAAAGATGTGGATTTGAACCCTGGACTCGAAGCTTGGGAATCTTAACAGGAGTGTTTGCACCCTAACAGCGAGGGTTTGTGCCCCAAAAAGGAGGGTTTGTAGAGTAAAAAGCAGGCTTTCAACCGTAGACTCACAGCTTTGGACTCTTAACCAAATCTTTGGGACCTAACATTCAGACATCGTGCCCTAAAGGAGGCGTTTGGAGCATAAAAAGGAGGGATTTTACAGTGAAATGATTTGCAGCATAAAAATGAGCGTTTGGGCCCTAAAAATGAGGGGTTGTGCAATAAATGTGAGGGTTTGGATTATAAAACGAGGAATTCAACCACAGAATCAAAGCTTTGGACTCTGAAGAGGAAGCTTTGGACGACAAAACAAGGCTTTGTGCCCTAAATGAGATGTCCGGAACAGAAAAGTGAGGGATTTTACAGTAAAAAGGACGTATTGACCCCTAAAAAGGAGGATTCGCGGCCAAAAAATGAGGCATTGCGCCCTAAAAATGAGGGTTTGTACCTTCTAAATGACGGTTTGAAGCAGAACAGGGAGGCTTTCAACCCTGGAAGCAACATTGCGGACACTAAAAAGGAAGCTTTGGGAACTAAAATTGAGACTTTGTGCCCTTAATGTAGTGTTTGGAGCATAAGAAAGTGGGATTTCAGAATTAAAAGTAGGATTTGAAGCCTAAAAACGGTCGTTTGGAGCATAAAGATGTGGATTTGAACCCTGGACTCGAAGCTTGGGAATCTTAACAGGAGTGTTTGCACACTAACAGCAAGGGTTTGTGCACCAAAAAGGAGGGTTTGTACCCTACAAAGGAGGGTTTGTAGAGTAAAAAGCAGGCTTTCAACCCTAGACTCACAGCTTTGGACTCTTAACCAAATCTTTGGGACCTAACATTCAGACATCGTGCCCTAAAGGAGGCGTTTGGAGCATAAAAAGGAGGGATTTTACAGTGAAATGATTTGCAGCATAAAAATGAGCGTTTGGGCCCTAAAAATGAGGGTTTGTGCAATAAACGTGAGGGTTTGGATTATAAAACGAGGAATTCAACCACAGAATCAAAGCTTTGGACTCTGAAGAGGAAGCTTTGGGACCACAAAACAAGGCTTTGTGCCCTAAATGAGATGTCCGGAACAGAAAAGTGAGGGATTTTACAGTAAAAAGGACCTATTGACCCCTAAAAAGGAGGATTCGCGGCCAAAAAATGAGGCATTGCGCCCTAAAAATGAGGGTTTGTACCTTCTAAATGACGGTTTGAAGCAGAACAGGGAGGCTTTCAACCCTGGAAGCAACGTTGCGGACTCTAAAAAGGAAGCTTTGGGAGCTAAAATCGAGACTTTGTGCCCTTAATGTAGCGTTTGGAGCATAAGAAAGTGGGATTTCAGAATTAACAGTAGGATTTGAAGCCTAAAAACGGTCGTTTGGAGCATAAAGATGTGGATTTGAACCCTGGACTCGAAGCTTGGGAATCTTAACAGGAGTGTTTGCACCCTAACAGCAAGGGTTTGTGCACCAAGAAGGAGGGTTTGTACCCTAAACAGGAGGGTTTGTAGAGTAAAAAGCAGGCTTTCAACCCTAGACTCACAGCTTTGGACTCTTAACCAAATCTTTGGGACCTAACATTCAGACATCGTGCCCTAAAGGAGGCGTTTGGAGCATAAAAAGGAGGGATTTTACAGTGAAATGATTTGCAGCATAAAAATGAGCGTTTGGGCCCTAAAAATGAGGGTTTGTGCAATAAACGTGAGGGTTTGGATTATAAAACGAGGAATTCAACCACAGAATCAAAGCTTTGGACTCTGAAGAGGAAGCTTTGGGACCACAAAAAAAAGCTTTGTGCCCTAAATGAGATGTCCGGAACAGAAAAGTGAGGGATTTTACAGTAAAAAGGACGTATTGACCCCTAAAAAGGAGGATTCGCGGCCAAAAAATGAGGCATTGCGCCCTAAAAATGAGGGTTTGTACCTTCTAAATGACGGTTTGAAGCAGAACAGGGAGGCTTTCAACCCTGGAAGCAACGTTGCGGACTCTAAAAAGGAAGCTTTGGGAACTAAAATTGAGACTTTGTGCCCTTAATGTAGCGTTTGGAGCATAGGAAAGTGGGATTTCAGAATTAAAAGTAGGATTTGAAGCCTAAAAACGGTCGTTTGGAGCATAAAGATGTGGATTTGAACCCTGGACTCGAAGCTTGGGAATCTTAACAGGAGTGTTCGCACACTAACAGCGAGGGTTTGTGCCCCAAAAAGCAGGGTTTGTACCCTAAACAGGAGGGTTTGTAGAGTAAAAAGCAGGCTTTCAACCCTAGACTCACAGCTTTGGACTCTTAACCAAATCTTTGGGACCTAACATTCAGACATCGTGCCCTAAAGGAGGCGTTTGGAGCATAAAAAGGAGGGATTTTACAGTGAAATGATTTGCAGCATAAAAATGAGCGTTTGGGCCCTAAAAATGAGGGTTTGTGCAATAAACGTGAGGGTTTGGATTATAAAACGAGGAATTCAACCACAGAACCAAAGCTTTGGACTCGGAAGAGGAAGCTTTGGGACCACAAAACAAGGCTTTGTGCCCTAAATGAGATGTCCGGAACAGAAAAAGTGAGGGATTTTACAGCAAAAAGGACGTATTGACCCCTAAAAAGGAGGATTCGCGGCCAAAAAATGAGGCATTGCGCCCTAAAAATGAGGGTTTGTACCTTCTAAATGACGGTTTGAAGCAGAACAGGGAGGCTTTCAACCCTGGAAGCAACGTTGCGGACTCTAAAAAGGAAGCTTTGGGAGCTAAAATCGAGACTTTGTGCCCTTAATGTAGCGTTTGGAGCATAAGAAAGTGGGATTTCAGAATTAAAAGAAGGATTTGAGGCCTAAAAATGGTCGTTTAGAGCATAAAGATGTGGATTTGAACCCTGGACTCGAAGCTTGGGAATCTTAACAGGAGTGTTTGCACCCTAACAGCGAGGGTTTGTGCACCAAAAAGGAGGGTTTGTACCCTAAACAGGAGGGTTTGTAGAGTAAAAAGCAGGCTTTCAACTGTAGACTCACAGCTTTGGACTCTTAACCAAATCTTTGGGACCTAACATTCAGACATCGTGCCCTAAAGGAGGCGTTTGGAGCATAAAAAGGAGGGATTTTACAGTGAAATGATTTGCAGCATAAAAATGAGCGTTTGGGCCCTAAAAATGAGGGTTTGTGCAATAAACGTGAGGGTTTGGATTATAAAACGAGGAATTCAACCACAGAACCAAAGCTTTGGACTCGGAAGAGGAAGCTTTGGGACCACAAAACAAGGCTTTGTGCCCTAAATGAGATGTCCGGAACAGAAAAGTGAGGGATTTTACAGCAAAAAGGACCTATTGACCCCTAAAAAGGAGGATTCGCGGCCAAAAAATGAGGGTTTGTACCTTCTAAATGACGGTTTGAAGCAGAACAGGGAGGCTTTCAACCCTGGAAGAAACGTTGCGGACACTAAAAAGGAAGCTTTGGGAGCTAAAATCGAGACTTTGTGCCCTTAATGTAGCGTTTGGAGCATAAGAAAGTAGGATTTCAGAATTAACAGTAGGATTTGAAGCCTAAAAATGGTCGTTTGGAGCATAAAGATGTGGATTTGAACCCTGGACTCGAAGCTTGGGAATCTTAACAGGAGTGTTTGCACCCTAACAGCGAGGGTTTGTGCCCCAAAAAGGAGGGTTTGTACCCTAAACAGGAGGGTTTGTAGAGTAAAAAGCAGGCTTTCAACTGTAGACTCACAGCTTTGGACTCTTAACCAAATCTTTGGGACCTAACATTCAGACATCGTGCCCTAAAGGAGGCATCTGGAGCATAAAAAGGAGGCATTTTCCAGTGAAATGATTTGCAGCATAAAAATGAGCGTTTGGGCCCTAAAAATGAGGGTTTGTGCAATAAACGTGAGGGTTTGGAATATAAAACGAGGAATTCAACCACAGAATCAAAGCTTTGGACTCGGAAGAGGAAGCTTTGGGACCACAAAACAAGGCTTTGTGCCCTAAATGAGATGTCCGGAACAGAAAAGTGAGGGATTTTACAGCAAAAAGGACGTATTGACCCCTAAAAAGGAGGATTCGCGGCCAAAAAATGAGGCATTGCGCCCTAAAAATGAGGGTTTGTACCTTCTAAATGACGGTTTGAAGCAGAACAGGGAGGCTTTCAACCCTGGAAGCAACGTTGCGGACTCTAAAAAGGAAGCTTTGGGAACTAAAATTGAGACTTTGTGCCCTTAATGTAGCGTTTGGAGCATAGGAAAGTGGGATTTCAGAATTAACAGTAGGATTTGAAGCCTAAAAACGGTCGTTAAGAGCATAAAGATGTGGATTTGAACCCTGGACTCGAAGCTTGGGAATCTTAACAGGAGTGTTTGCACCCTAACAGCGAGGGTTTGTGCCCCAAAAAGGAGGGTTTGTAGAGTAAAAAGCAGGCTTTCAACCCTAGACTCACAGCTTTGGACTCTTAACCAAATCTTTGGGACCTAACATTCAGACATCGTGCCCTAAAGGAGGCGTTTGGAGCATAAAAAGTAGGGATTTTATAGTGAAATGATTTACAGCATAAAAATGAGCGTTTGGGCCCTAAAAATGAGGGTTTGTGCAATAAACGTGAGGGTTTGGATTATAAAACGAGGAATTCAACCACAGAATCAAAGCTTTGGACTCTGCTGAGGAAGCTTTGGGACCACAAAACAAGGCTTTGTGCCCTAAATGAGATGTCCGGAACAGAAAAGTGAGGGATTTTACTGCAAAAAGGACGTATTGACCCCTAAAAAGGAGGATTCGCGGCCAAAAAATGAGGCATTGCGCCCTAAAAATGAGGGTTTGTACCTTCTAAATGACAGTTTGAAGCAGAACAGGGAGTCTTTCAACCCTGGAACCAATGTTGCGGACTCTAAAAAGGAAGCTTTGGGAGCTAAAATCGAGACTTTGTGCCCTTAATGTAGCGTTTGGAGCATAAGAAAGTGGGATTTCAGAATTAAAAGTAGGATTTGAAGCCTAAAAACGGTCGTTTGGAGCATAAAGATGTGGATTTCAACCCTGGATTCGAAGCTTGGGAATCTTAACAGGAGTGTTTGCACCCTAACAGCGAGGGTTTGTGCACCAAAAAGGAGGGTTTGTACCCTACAAAGGAGGGTTTGTAGAGTAAAAAGCAGGCTTTCAACCGTAGACTCACAGCTTTGGACTCTTAACCAAATCTTTGGGACCTAACATTCAGACATCGTGCCCTAAAGGAGGCGTTTGGAGCATAAAAAGGAGGGATTTTACAGTGAAATGATTTGCAGCATAAAAATGAGCGTTTGGGCCCTAAAAATGAGGGGTTGTGCAATAAATGTGAGGGTTTGGATTATAAAACGAGGAATTCAACCACAGAATCAAAGCTTTGGACTCTGAAGAGGAAGCTTTGGACGACAAAACAAGGCTTTGTGCCCTAAATGAGATGTCCGGAACAGAAAAGTGAGGGATTTTACAGTAAAAAGGACGTATTGACCCCTAAAAAGGAGGATTCGCGGCCAAAAGATGAGGCATTGCGCCCTAAAAATGAGGGTTTGTACATTCTAAATGACGGTTTGAAGCAGAACAGGGAGGCTTTCAACCCTGGAAGCAACGTTGCGGACTCTAAAAAGGAAGCTTTGGGAGCTAAAATCGAGACTTTGTGCCCTTAATGTAGCGTTTGGAGCATAAGAAAGTGGGATTTCAGAATTAACAGTAGGATTTGAAGCCTAAAAACGGTCGTTTGGAGCATAAAGATGTGGATTTGAACCCTGGACTCGAAGCTTGGGAATCTTAACAGGAGTGTTTGCACACTAACAGCAAGGGTTTGTGCACCAAAAAGGAGGGTTTGTACCCTACAAAGGAGGGTTTGTAGAGTAAAAAGCAGGCTTTCAACCCTAGACTCACAGCTTTGGACTCTTAACCAAATCTTTGGGACCTAACATTCAGACATCGTGCCCTAAAGGAGGCGTTTGGAGCATAAAAAGGAGGGATTTTACAGTGAAATGATTTGCAGCATAAAAATGAGCGTTTGGGCCCTAAAAATGAGGGTTTGTGCAATAAACGTGAGGGTTTGGATTATAAAACGAGGAATTCAACCACAGAACCAAAGCTTTGGACTCGGAAGAGGAAGCTTTGGGACCACAAAACAAGGCTTTGTGCCCTAAATGAGATGTCCGGAACAGAAAAGTGAGGGATTTTACAGCAAAAAGGACCTATTGACCCCTAAAAAGGAGGATTCGCGGCCAAAAAATGAGGCATTGCGCCCTAAAAATGAGGGTTTGTACCTTCTAAATGACGGTTTGAAGCAGAACAGGGAGGCTTTCAACCCTGGAAGCAACGTTGCGGACTCTAAAAAGGAAGCTTTGGGAGCTAAAATCGAGACTTTGTGCCCTTAATGTAGCGTTTGGAGCATAAGAAAGTGGGATTTCAGAATTAAAAGAAGGATTTGAGGCCTAAAAATTGTCGTTTAGAGCATAAAGATGTGGATTTGAACCCTGGACTCGAAGCTTGGGAATCTTAACAGGAGTGTTTGCACCCTAACAGCGAGGGTTTGTGCCCCAAAAAGGAGGGTTTGTACCCTACAAAGGAGGGTTTGTAGAGTAAAAAGCAGGCTTTCAACCCTAGACTCACAGCTTTGGACTCTTAACCAAATCTTTGGGACCTAACATTCAGACATCGTGCCCTAAAGGAGGCGTTTGGAGCATAAAAAGGAGGGATTTTACAGTGAAATGATTTGCAGCATAAAAATGAGCGTTTGGGCCCTAAAAATGAGGGTTTGTGCAATAAACGTGAGGGTTTGGATTATAAAACGAGGAATTCAACCACAGAATCAAAGCTTTGGACTCTGAAGAGGAAGCTTTGGACCACAAAAAAAAGCTTTGTGCCCTAAATGAGATGTCCGGAACAGAAAAGTGAGGGATTTTACAGCAAAAAGGACGTATTGACCCCTAAAAAGGAGGATTCGCGGCCAAAAAATGAGGCATTGCGCCCTAAAAATGAGGGTTTGTACCTTCTAAATGACGGTTTGAAGCAGAACAGGGAGGCTTTCAACCCTGGAAGCAACGTTGCGGACTCTAAAAAGGAAGCTTTGGGAACTAAAATTGAGACTTTGTGCCCTTAATGTAGCGTTTGGAGCATAGGAAAGTGGGATTTCAGAATTAAAAGTAGGATTTGAAGCCTAAAAACGGTCGTTTGGAGCATAAAGATGTGGATTTGAACCCTGGACTCGAAGCTTGGGAATCTTAACAGGAGTGTTCGCACACTAACAGCGAGGGTTTGTGCCCCAAAAAGCAGGGTTTGTACCCTAAACAGGAGGGTTTGTAGAGTAAAAAGCAGGCTTTCAACCCTAGACTCACAGCTTTGGACTCTTAACCAAATCTTTGGGACCTAACATTCAGACATCGTGCCCTAAAGGAGGCGTTTGGAGCATAAAAAGGAGGGATTTTACAGTGAAATGATTTGCAGCATAAAAATGAGCGTTTGGGCCCTAAAAATGAGGGTTTGTGCAATAAACGTGAGGGTTTGGATTATAAAACGAGGAATTCAACCACAGAACCAAAGCTTTGGACTCGGAAGAGGAACCTTTGGGACCACAAAACAAGGCTTTGTGCCCTAAATGAGATGTCCGGAACAGAAAAAGTGAGGGATTTTACAGCAAAAAGGACGTATTGACCCCTAAAAAGGAGGATTCGCGGCCAAAAAATGAGGCATTGCGCCCTAAAAATGAGGGTTTGTACCTTCTAAATGACGGTTTGAAGCAGAACAGGGAGGCTTTCAACCCTGGAAGCAACGTTGCGGACTCTAAAAAGGAAGCTTTGGGAGCTAAAATCGAGACTTTGTGCCCTTAATGTAGCGTTTGGAGCATAAGAAAGTGGGATTTCAGAATTAAAAGAAGGATTTGAGGCCTAAAAATTGTCGTTTAGAGCATAAAGATGTGGATTTCAACCCTGGACTCGAAGCTTGGGAATCTTAACAGGAGTGTTTGCACCCTAACAGCGAGGGTTTGTGCCCCAAAAAGGAGGGTTTGTACCCTAAACAGGAGGGTTTGTAGAGTAAAAAGCAGGCTTTCAACTGTAGACTCACAGCTTTGGACTCTTAACCAAATCTTTGGGACCTAACATTCAGACATCGTGCCCTAAAGGAGGCGTTTGGAGCATAAAAAGGAGGCATTTTCCAGTGAAATGATTTGCAGCATAAAAATGAGCGTTTGGGCCCTAAAAATGAGGGTTTGTGCAATAAACGTGAGGGTTTGGATTATAAAACGAGGAATTCAACCACAGAATCAAAGCTTTGGACTCGGAAGAGGAAGCTTTGGACGACAAAACAAGGCTTTGTGCCCTAAATGAGATGTCCGGAACAGAAAAGTGAGGGATTTTACAGCAAAAAGGACCTATTGACCCCTAAAAAGGAGGATTCGCGGCCAAAAAATGAGGCATTGCACCCTAAAAATGAGGGTTTGTACCTTCTAAATGACGGTTTGAAGCAGAACAGGGAGGCTTTCAACCCTGGAAGCAACGTTGCGGACTCTAAAAAGGAAGCTTTGGGAGCTAAAATCGAGACTTTGTGCCCTTAATGTAGCGTTTGGAGCATAAGAAAGTGGGATTTCAGAATTAACAGTAGGATTTGAAGCCTAAAAACGGTCGTTTGGAGCATAAAGATGTGGATTTGAACCCTGGACTCGAAGCTTGGGAATCTTAACAGGAGTGTTTGCACCCTAACAGCAAGGGTTTGTGCACCAAAAAGGAGGGTTTGTACCCTACAAAGGAGGGTTTGTAGAGTAAAAAGCAGCCTTTCAACCGTAGACTCACAGCTTTGGACTCTTAACCAAATCTTTGGGACCTAACATTCAGACATCGTGCCCTAAAGGAGGCGTTTGGAGCATAAAAAGGAGGGATTTTACAGTGAAATGATTTGCAGCATAAAAATGAGCGTTTGGGCCCTAAAAATGAGGGTTTGTGCAATAAACGTGAGGGTTTGGATTATAAAACGAGGAATTCAACCACAGAACCAAAGCTTTGGACTCGGAAGAGGAAGCTTTGGGACCACAAAACAAGGCTTTGTGCCCTAAATGAGATGTCCGGAACAGAAAAGTGAGGGATTTTACAGCAAAAAGGACCTATTGACCCCTAAAAAGGAGGATTCGCGGCCAAAAAATGAGGCATTGCGCCCTAAAAATGAGGGTTTGTACCTTCTAAATGACGGTTTGAAGCAGAACAGGGAGGCTTTCAACCCTGGAAGCAACGTTGCGGACTCTAAAAAGGAAGCTTTGGGAGCTAAAATCGAGACTTTGTGCCCTTAATGTAGCGTTTGGAGCATAAGAAAGTGGGATTTCAGAATTAAAAGAAGGATGTGAGGCCTAAAAATTGTCGTTTAGAGCATAAAGATGTGGATTTGAACCCTGGACTCGAAGCTTGGGAATCTTAACAGGAGTGTTTGCACCCTAACAGCGAGGGTTTGTGCCCCAAAAAGGAGGGTTTGTACCCTAAACAGGAGGGTTTGTAGAGTAAAAAGCAGGCTTTCAACCCTAGACTCACAGCTTTGGACTCTTAACCAAATCTTTGGGACCTAACATTCAGACATCGTGCCCTAAAGGAGGCGTTTGGAGCATAAAAAGGAGGGATTTTACAGTGAAATGATTTGCAGCATAAAAATGAGCGTTTGGGCCCTAAAAATGAGGGTTTGTGCAATAAACGTGAGGGTTTGGATTATAAAACGAGGAATTCAACCACAGAATCAAAGCTTTGGACTCTGAAGAGGAAGCTTTGGACCACAAAAAAAAGCTTTGTGCCCTAAATGAGATGTCCGGAACAGAAAAGTGAGGGATTTTACAGCAAAAAGGACGTATTGACCCCTAAAAAGGAGGATTCGCGGCCAAAAAATGAGGCATTGCGCCCTAAAAATGAGGGTTTGTACCTTCTAAATGACGGTTTGAAGCAGAACAGGGAGGCTTTCAACCCTGGAAGCAACGTTGCGGACTCTAAAAAGGAAGCTTTGGGAACTAAAATTGAGACTTTGTGCCCTTAATGTAGCGTTTGGAGCATAGGAAAGAGGGATTTCAGAATTAAAAGTAGGATTTGAAGCCTAAAAACGGTCGTTTGGAGCATAAAGATGTGGATTTGAACCCTGGACTCGAAGCTTGGGAATCTTAACAGGAGTGTTCGCACACTAACAGCGAGGGTTTGTGCCCCAAAAAGCAGGGTTTGTACCCTAAACAGGAGGGTTTGTAGAGTAAAAAGCAGGCTTTCAACCCTAGACTCACAGCTTTGGACTCTTAACCAAATCTTTGGGACCTAACATTCAGACATCGTGCCCTAAAGGAGGCGTTTGGAGCATAAAAAGGAGGGATTTTACAGTGAAATGATTTGCAGCATAAAAATGAGCGTTTGGGCCCTAAAAATGAGGGTTTGTGCAATAAACGTGAGGGTTTGGATTATAAAACGAGGAATTCAACCACAGAACCAAAGCTTTGGACTCGGAAGAGGAAGCTTTGGGACCACAAAACAAGGCTTTGTGCCCTAAATGAGATGTCCGGAACAGAAAAAGTGAGGGATTTTACAGCAAAAAGGACGTATTGACCCCTAAAAAGGAGGATTCGCGGCCAAAAAATGAGGCATTGCGCCCTAAAAATGAGGGTTTGTACCTTCTAAATGACGGTTTGAAGCAGAACAGGGAGGCTTTCAACCCTGGAAGCAACGTTGCGGACTCTAAAAAGGAAGCTTTGGGAGCTAAAATCGAGACTTTGTGCCCTTAATGTAGCGTTTGGAGCATAAGAAAGTGGGATTTCAGAATTAAAAGAAGGATTTGAGGCCTAAAAATTGTCGTTTAGAGCATAAAGATGTGGATTTGAACCCTGGACTCGAAGCTTGGGAATCTTAACAGGAGTGTTTGCACCCTAACAGCGAGGGTTTGTGCCCCAAAAAGGAGGGTTTGTACCCTACAAAGGAGGGTTTGTAGAGTAAAAAGCAGGCTTTCAACCCTAGACTCACAGCTTTGGACTCTTAACCAAATCTTTGGGACCTAACATTCAGACATCGTGCCCTAAAGGAGGCGTTTGGAGCATAAAAAGGAGGGATTTTACAGTGAAATGATTTGCAGCATAAAAATGAGCGTTTGGGCCCTAAAAATGAGGGTTTGTGCAATAAACGTGAGGGTTTGGATTATAAAACGAGGAATTCAACCACAGAATCAAAGCTTTGGACTCTGAAGAGGAAGCTTTGGACCACAAAAAAAAGCTTTGTGCCCTAAATGAGATGTCCGGAACAGAAAAGTGAGGGATTTTACAGCAAAAAGGACGTATTGACCCCTAAAAAGGAGGATTCGCGGCCAAAAAATGAGGCATTGCGCCCTAAAAATGAGGGTTTGTACCTTCTAAATGACGGTTTGAAGCAGAACAGGGAGGCTTTCAACCCTGGAAGCAACGTTGCGGACTCTAAAAAGGAAGCTTTGGGAACTAAAATTGAGACTTTGTGCCCTTAATGTAGCGTTTGGAGCATAGGAAAGTGGGATTTCAGAATTAAAAGTAGGATTTGAAGCCTAAAAACGGTCGTTTGGAGCATAAAGATGTGGATTTGAACCCTGGACTCGAAGCTTGGGAATCTTAACAGGAGTGTTCGCACACTAACAGCGAGGGTTTGTGCCCCAAAAAGCAGGGTTTGTACCCTAAACAGGAGGGTTTGTAGAGTAAAAAGCAGGCTTTCAACCCTAGACTCACAGCTTTGGACTCTTAACCAAATCTTTGGGACCTAACATTCAGACATCGTGCCCTAAAGGAGGCGTTTGGAGCATAAAAAGGAGGGATTTTACAGTGAAATGATTTGCAGCATAAAAATGAGCGTTTGGGCCCTAAAAATGAGGGTTTGTGCAATAAACGTGAGGGTTTGGATTATAAAACGAGGAATTCAACCACAGAACCAAAGCTTTGGACTCGGAAGAGGAAGCTTTGGGACCACAAAACAAGGCTTTGTGCCCTAAATGAGATGTCCGGAACAGAAAAAGTGAGGGATTTTACAGCAAAAAGGACGTATTGACCCCTAAAAAGGAGGATTCGCGGCCAAAAAATGAGGCATTGCGCCCTAAAAATGAGGGTTTGTACCTTCTAAATGACGGTTTGAAGCAGAACAGGGAGGCTTTCAACCCTGGAAGCAACGTTGCGGACTCTAAAAAGGAAGCTTTGGGAGCTAAAATCGAGACTTTGTGCCCTTAATGTAGCGTTTGGAGCATAAGAAAGTGGGATTTCAGAATTAAAAGAAGGATTTGAGGCCTAAAAATTGTCGTTTAGAGCATAAAGATGTGGATTTCAACCCTGGACTCGAAGCTTGGGAATCTTAACAGGAGTGTTTGCACCCTAACAGCGAGGGTTTGTGCCCCAAAAAGGAGGGTTTGTACCCTAAACAGGAGGGTTTGTAGAGTAAAAAGCAGGCTTTCAACTGTAGACTCACAGCTTTGGACTCTTAACCAAATCTTTGGGACCTAACATTCAGACATCGTGCCCTAAAGGAGGCGTTTGGAGCATAAAAAGGAGGCATTTTCCAGTGAAATGATTTGCAGCATAAAAATGAGCGTTTGGGCCCTAAAAATGAGGGTTTGTGCAATAAACGTGAGGGTTTGGATTATAAAACGAGGAATTCAACCACAGAATCAAAGCTTTGGACTCGGAAGAGGAAGCTTTGGACGACAAAACAAGGCTTTGTGCCCTAAATGAGATGTCCGGAACAGAAAAGTGAGGGATTTTACAGCAAAAAGGACCTATTGACCCCTAAAAAGGAGGATTCGCGGCCAAAAAATGAGGCATTGCACCCTAAAAATGAGGGTTTGTACCTTCTAAATGACGGTTTGAAGCAGAACAGGGAGGCTTTCAACCCTGGAAGCAACGTTGCGGACTCTAAAAAGGAAGCTTTGGGAGCTAAAATCGAGACTTTGTGCCCTTAATGTAGCGTTTGGAGCATAAGAAAGTGGGATTTCAGAATTAACAGTAGGATTTGAAGCCTAAAAACGGTCGTTTGGAGCATAAAGATGTGGATTTGAACCCTGGACTCGAAGCTTGGGAATCTTAACAGGAGTGTTTGCACCCTAACAGCAAGGGTTTGTGCACCAAAAAGGAGGGTTTGTACCCTACAAAGGAGGGTTTGTAGAGTAAAAAGCAGCCTTTCAACCGTAGACTCACAGCTTTGGACTCTTAACCAAATCTTTGGGACCTAACATTCAGACATCGTGCCCTAAAGGAGGCGTTTGGAGCATAAAAAGGAGGGATTTTACAGTGAAATGATTTGCAGCATAAAAATGAGCGTTTGGGCCCTAAAAATGAGGGTTTGTGCAATAAACGTGAGGGTTTGGATTATAAAACGAGGAATTCAACCACAGAACCAAAGCTTTGGACTCGGAAGAGGAAGCTTTGGGACCACAAAACAAGGCTTTGTGCCCTAAATGAGATGTCCGGAACAGAAAAGTGAGGGATTTTACAGCAAAAAGGACCTATTGACCCCTAAAAAGGAGGATTCGCGGCCAAAAAATGAGGCATTGCGCCCTAAAAATGAGGGTTTGTACCTTCTAAATGACGGTTTGAAGCAGAACAGGGAGGCTTTCAACCCTGGAAGCAACGTTGCGGACTCTAAAAAGGAAGCTTTGGGAGCTAAAATCGAGACTTTGTGCCCTTAATGTAGCGTTTGGAGCATAAGAAAGTGGGATTTCAGAATTAAAAGAAGGATGTGAGGCCTAAAAATTGTCGTTTAGAGCATAAAGATGTGGATTTGAACCCTGGACTCGAAGCTTGGGAATCTTAACAGGAGTGTTTGCACCCTAACAGCGAGGGTTTGTGCCCCAAAAAGGAGGGTTTGTACCCTAAACAGGAGGGTTTGTAGAGTAAAAAGCAGGCTTTCAACCCTAGACTCACAGCTTTGGACTCTTAACCAAATCTTTGGGACCTAACATTCAGACATCGTGCCCTAAAGGAGGCGTTTGGAGCATAAAAAGGAGGGATTTTACAGTGAAATGATTTGCAGCATAAAAATGAGCGTTTGGGCCCTAAAAATGAGGGTTTGTGCAATAAACGTGAGGGTTTGGATTATAAAACGAGGAATTCAACCACAGAATCAAAGCTTTGGACTCTGAAGAGGAAGCTTTGGACCACAAAAAAAAGCTTTGTGCCCTAAATGAGATGTCCGGAACAGAAAAGTGAGGGATTTTACAGCAAAAAGGACGTATTGACCCCTAAAAAGGAGGATTCGCGGCCAAAAAATGAGGCATTGCGCCCTAAAAATGAGGGTTTGTACCTTCTAAATGACGGTTTGAAGCAGAACAGGGAGGCTTTCAACCCTGGAAGCAACGTTGCGGACTCTAAAAAGGAAGCTTTGGGAACTAAAATTGAGACTTTGTGCCCTTAATGTAGCGTTTGGAGCATAGGAAAGAGGGATTTCAGAATTAAAAGTAGGATTTGAAGCCTAAAAACGGTCGTTTGGAGCATAAAGATGTGGATTTGAACCCTGGACTCGAAGCTTGGGAATCTTAACAGGAGTGTTCGCACACTAACAGCGAGGGTTTGTGCCCCAAAAAGCAGGGTTTGTACCCTAAACAGGAGGGTTTGTAGAGTAAAAAGCAGGCTTTCAACCCTAGACTCACAGCTTTGGACTCTTAACCAAATCTTTGGGACCTAACATTCAGACATCGTGCCCTAAAGGAGGCGTTTGGAGCATAAAAAGGAGGGATTTTACAGTGAAATGATTTGCAGCATAAAAATGAGCGTTTGGGCCCTAAAAATGAGGGTTTGTGCAATAAACGTGAGGGTTTGGATTATAAAACGAGGAATTCAACCACAGAACCAAAGCTTTGGACTCGGAAGAGGAAGCTTTGGGACCACAAAACAAGGCTTTGTGCCCTAAATGAGATGTCCGGAACAGAAAAAGTGAGGGATTTTACAGCAAAAAGGACGTATTGACCCCTAAAAAGGAGGATTCGCGGCCAAAAAATGAGGCATTGCGCCCTAAAAATGAGGGTTTGTACCTTCTAAATGACGGTTTGAAGCAGAACAGGGAGGCTTTCAACCCTGGAAGCAACGTTGCGGACTCTAAAAAGGAAGCTTTGGGAGCTAAAATCGAGACTTTGTCCCATTAATGTAGCGTTTGGAGCATAAGAAAGTGGGATTTCAGAATTAAAAGAAGGATTTGAGGCCTAAAAATTGTCGTTTAGAGCATAAAGATGTGGATTTGAACCCTGGACTCGAAGCTTGGGAATCTTAACAGGAGTGTTTGCACCCTAACAGCGAGGGTTTGTGCCCCAAAAAGGAGGGTTTGTACCCTAAACAGGAGGGTTTGTAGAGTAAAAAGCAGGCTTTCAACTGTAGACTCACAGCTTTGGACTCTTAACCAAATCTTTGGGACCTAACATTCAGACATCGTGCCCTAAAGGAGGCGTTTGGAGCATAAAAAGGAGGCATTTTCCAGTGAAATGATTTGCAGCATAAAAATGAGCGTTTGGGCCCTAAAAATGAGGGTTTGTGCAATAAACGTGAGGGTTTGGATTATAAAACGAGGAATTCAACCACAGAATCAAAGCTTTAGACTCGGAAGAGGAAGCTTTGGACGACAAAACAAGGCTTTGTGCCCTAAATGAGATGTCCGGAACAGAAAAGTGAGGGATTTTACAGCAAAAAGGACCTATTGACCCCTAAAAAGGAGGATTCGCGGCCAAAAAATGAGGCATTGCACCCTAAAAATGAGGGTTTGTACCTTCTAAATGACGGTTTGAAGCAGAACAGGGAGGCTTTCAACCCTGGAAGCAACGTTGCGGACTCTAAAAAGGAAGCTTTGGGAGCTAAAATCGAGACTTTGTGCCCTTAATGTAGCGTTTGGAGCATAAGAAAGTGGGATTTCAGAATTAAAAGAAGGATGTGAGGCCTAAAAATTGTCGTTTAGAGCATAAAGATGTGGATTTGAACCCTGGACTCGAAGCTTGGGAATCTTAACAGGAGTGTTTGCACCCTAACAGCGAGGGTTTGTGCCCCAAAAAGGAGGGTTTGTACCCTAAACAGGAGGGTTTGTAGAGTAAAAAGCAGGCTTTCAACCCTAGACTCACAGCTTTGGACTCTTAACCAAATCTTTGGGACCTAACATTCAGACATCGTGCCCTAAAGGAGGCGTTTGGAGCATAAAAAGGAGGGATTTTACAGTGAAATGATTTGCAGCATAAAAATGAGCGTTTGGGCCCTAAAAATGAGGGTTTGTGCAATAAACGTGAGGGTTTGGATTATAAAACGAGGAATTCAACCACAGAATCAAAGCTTTGGACTCTGAAGAGGAAGCTTTGGACCACAAAAAAAAGCTTTGTGCCCTAAATGAGATGTCCGGAACAGAAAAGTGAGGGATTTTACAGCAAAAAGGACGTATTGACCCCTAAAAAGGAGGATTCGCGGCCAAAAAATGAGGCATTGCGCCCTAAAAATGAGGGTTTGTACCTTCTAAATGACGGTTTGAAGCAGAACAGGGAGGCTTTCAACCCTGGAAGCAACGTTGCGGACTCTAAAAAGGAAGCTTTGGGAACTAAAATTGAGACTTTGTGCCCTTAATGTAGCGTTTGGAGCATAGGAAAGAGGGATTTCAGAATTAAAAGTAGGATTTGAAGCCTAAAAACGGTCGTTTGGAGCATAAAGATGTGGATTTGAACCCTGGACTCGAAGCTTGGGAATCTTAACAGGAGTGTTTGCACCCTAACAGCGAGGGTTTGTGCCCCAAAAAGGAGGGTTTGTACCCTAAACAGGAGGGTTTGTAGAGTAAAAAGCAGGCTTTCAACTGTAGACTCACAGCTTTGGACTCTTAACCAAATCTTTGGGACCTAACATTCAGACATCGTGCCCTAAAGGAGGCGTTTGGAGCATAAAAAGGAGGCATTTTCCAGTGAAATGATTTGCAGCATAAAAATGAGCGTTTGGGCCCTAAAAATGAGGGTTTGTGCAATAAACGTGAGGGTTTGGATTATAAAACGAGGAATTCAACCACAGAATCAAAGCTTTGGACTCGGAAGAGGAAGCTTTGGACCACAAAAAAAGGCTTTGTGCCCTAAATGAGATGTCCGGAACAGAAAAGTGAGGGATTTTACAGCAAAAAGGACCTATTGACCCCTAAAAAGGAGGATTCGCGGCCAAAAAATGAGGCATTGCGCCCAAAAAATGAGGGTTTGTACCTTCTAAATGACGGTTTGAAGCAGAACAGGGAGGCTTTCAACCCTGGAAGCAACGTTGCGGACTCTAAAAAGGAAGCTTTGGGAGCTAAAATCGAGACTTTGTGCCCTTAATGTAGCGTTTGGAGCATAAGAAAGTGGGATTTCAGAATTAACAGTAGGATTTGAAGCCTAAAAACGGTCGTTTGGAGCATAAAGATGTGGATTTGAACCCTGGACTCGAAGCTTGGGAATCTTAACAGGAGTGTTTGCACCCTAACAGCGAGGGTTTGTGCCCCAAAAAGGAGGGTTTGTATCCTACAAAGGAGGGTTTGTAGAGTAAAAAGCAGGCTTTCAACCCTAGACTCACAGCTTTGGGCTCTTAACCAAATCTTTGGGACCTAACATTCAGACATCGTGCCCTAAAGGAGGCGTTTGGAGCATAAAAAGGAGGGATTTTACAGTGAAATGATTTGCAGCATAAAAATGAGCGTTTGGGCCCTAAAAATGAGGGTTTGTGCAATAAACGTGAGGGTTTGGATTATAAAACGAGGAATTCAACCACAGAACCAAAGCTTTGGACTCGGAAGAGGAAGCTTTGGGACCACAAAACAAGGCTTTGTGCCCTAAATGAGATGTCCGGAACAGAAAAAGTGAGGGATTTTACAGCAAAAAGGACGTATTGACCCCTAAAAAGGAGGATTCGCGGCCAAAAAATGAGGCATTGCGCCCTAAAAATGAGGGTTTGTACCTTCTAAATGACGGTTTGAAGCAGAACAGGGAGGCTTTCAACCCTGGAACCAACGTTGCGGACACTAAAAAGGAAGCTTTGGGAACTAAAATTGAGACTTTGTGCCCTTAATGTAGCGTTTGGAGCATAGGAAAGTGGGATTTCAGAATTAACAGTAGGATTTGAAGCCTAAAAACGGTCGTTTGGAGCATAAAGATGTGGATTTCAACCCTGGATTCGAAGCTTGGGAATCTTAACAGGAGTGTTTGCACACTAACAGCGAGGGTTTGTGCCCCAAAAAGGAGGGTTTGTACCCTAAACAGGAGGGTTTGTAGAGTAAAAAGCAGGCTTTCAACCCTAGACTCACAGCTTTGGACTCTTAACCAAATCTTTGGGACCTAACATTCAGACATCGTGCCCTAAAGGAGGCGTTTGGAGCATAAAAAGGAGGGATTTTACAGTGAAATGATTTGCAGCATAAAAATGAGCGTTTGGGCCCTAAAAATGAGGGTTTGTGCAATAAACGTGAGGGTTTGGATTATAAAACGAGGAATTCAACCACAGAATCAAAGCTTTGGACTCTGAAGAGGAAGCTTTGGGACCACAAAACAAGGCTTTGTGCCCTAAATGAGATGTCCGGAACATAAAAGTGAGGGATTTTACAGTAAAAAGGACGTATTGACCCCTAAAAAGGAGGATTCGCGGCCAAAAAATGAGGCATTGCGCCCTAAAAATGAGGGTTTGTACCTTCTAAATGACGGTTTGAAGCAGAACAGGGAGGCTTTCAACCCTGGAAGCAACGTTGCGGACTCTAAAAAGGAAGCTTTGGGAGCTAAAATTGAGACTTTGTGCCCTTAATGTAGCGTTTGGAGCATAGGAAAGTGGTATTTCAGAATTGAAAGTAGGATTTAAAGCCCAAAAACGGTCGTTTGGAGCATAAAGATGTGGATTTGAACCCTGGACTCGAAGCTTGGGAATCTTAACAGGAGTGTTTGCACCCTAACAGCGAGGGCTTGTGCCCCAAAAAGGAGGGTTTGTACCCTAAACAGGAGGGTTTGTAGAGTAAAAAGCAGGCTTTCAACCCTAGACTCACAGCTTTGGACTCTTAACCAAATCTTTGGGACCTAACATTCAGACATCGTGCCCTAAAGGAGGCGTTTGGAGCATAAAAAGGAGGGATTTTACAGTGAAATGATTTGCAGCATAAAAATGAGCGTTTGGGCCCTAAAAATGAGGGTTTGTACAATAAACGTGAGGGTTTGGATTATAAAACGAGGAATTCAACCACAGAATCAAAGCTTTGGACTCGGAAGAGGAAGCTTTGGACCACAAAAAAAAGCTTTGTGCCCTAAATGAGATGTCCGGAACATAAAAGTGAGGGATTTTACAGCAAAAAGGATGTATTGACCCCTAAAAAGGAGGATTCGCGGCCAAAAAATGAGGCATTGCGCCCTAAAAATGAGGGTTTGTACCTTCTAAATGACGGTTTGAAGCAGAACAGGGAGGCTTTCAACCCTGGAACCAACGTTGCGGACTCTAAAAAGGAAGCTTTGGGAGCTAAAATCGAGACTTTGTGCCCTTAATGTAGCGTTTGGAGCATAAGAAAGTGGGATTTCAGAATTAAAAGAAGGATTTGAGGCCTAAAAATTGTCGTTTAGAGCATAAAGATGTGGATTTGAACCCTGGACTCGAAGCTTGGGAATCTTAACAGGAGTGTTTGCACCCTAACAGCGAGGGTTTGTGCCCCAAAAAGGAGGGTTTGTATCCTACAAAGGAGGGTTTGTAGAGTAAAAAGCAGGCTTTCAACCCTAGACTCACAGCTTTGGACTCTTAACCAAATCTTTGGGACCTAACATTCAGACATCGTGCCCTAAAGGAGGCGTTTGGAGCATAAAAAGGAGGGATTTTACAGTGAAATGATTTGCAGCATAAAAATGAGCGTTTGGGCCCTAAAAATGAGGGTTTGTGCAATAAACGTGAGGGTTTGGATTATAAAACGAGGAATTCAACCACAGAATCAAAGCTTTGGACTCAGAAGAGGAAGCTTTGGACCACAAAAAAAGGCTTTGTGCCCTAAATGAGATGTCCGGAACAGAAAAGTGAGGGATTTTACAGCAAAAAGGACCTATTGACCCCTAAAAAGGAGGATTCGCGGCCAAAAAATGAGGCATTGCACCCTAAAAATGAGGGTTTGTACCTTCTAAATGACGGTTTGAAGCAGAACAGGGAGGCTTTCAACCCTGGAAGCAACGTTGCGGACACTAAAAAGGAAGCTTTGGGAGCTAAAATTGAGACTTTGTGCCCTTAATGTAGCGTTTGGAGCATAGGAAAGTGGGATTTCAGAATTAACAGTAGGATTTGAAGCCTAAAAATGGTCGTTTGGAGCATAAAGATGTGGATTTGAACCCTGGACTCGAAGCTTGGGAATCTTAACAGGAGTGTTTGCACCCTAACAGCGAGGGTTTGTGCCCCAAAAAGCAGGGTTTGTACCCTACAAAGGAGGGTTTGTAGAGTAAAAAGCAGGCTTTCAACCCTAGACTCACAGCTTTGGACTCTTAACCAAATCTTTGGGACCTAACATTCAGACATCGTGCCCTAAAGGAGGCATTTGGAGCATAAAAAGGAGGGATTTTACAGTGAAATGATTTGCAGCATAAAAATGAGCGTTTGGGCCCTAAAAATGAGGGTTTGTACAATAAACGTGAGGGTTTGGATTATAAAACGAGGAATTCAACCACAGAATCAAAGCTTTGGACTCGGAAGAGGAAGCTTTGGACCACAAAAAAAAGCTTTGTGCCCTAAATGAGATGTCCGGAACATAAAAGTGAGGGATTTTACAGCAAAAAGGACGTATTGACCCCTAAAAAGGAGGATTCGCGGCCAAAAAATGAGGCATTGCGCCCTAAAAATGAGGGTTTGTACCTTCTAAATGACGGTTTGAAGCAGAACAGGGAGGCTTTCAACCCTGGAAGCAACGTTGCGGACTCTAAAAAGGAAGCTTTGGGAACTAAAATTGAGACTTTGTGCCCTTAATGTAGCGTTTGGAGCATAGGAAAGTGGGATTTCAGAATTAACAGTAGGATTTGAAGCCTAAAAACGGTCGTTTGGAGCATAAAGATGTGGATTTGAACCCTGGACTCGAAGCTTGGGAATCTTAACAGGAGTGTTCGCACACTAACAGCGAGGGTTTGTGCCCCAAAAAGCAGGGTTTGTACCCTAAACAGGAGGGTTTGTAGAGTAAAAAGCAGGCTTTCAACCGTAGACTCACAGCTTTGGACTCTTAACCAAATCTTTGGGACCTAACATTCAGACATCGTGCCCTAAAGGAGGCGTTTGGAGCATAAAAAGGAGGGATTTTACAGTGAAATGATTTGCAGCATAAAAATGAGCGTTTGGGCCCTAAAAATGAGGGTTTGTGCAATAAACGTGAGGGTTTGGATTATAAAACGAGGAATTCAACCACAGAACCAAAGCTTTGGACTCGGAAGAGGAAGCTTTGGGACCACAAAACAAGGCTTTGTGCCCTAAATGAGATGTCCGGAACAGAAAAAGTGAGGGATTTTACAGCAAAAAGGACGTATTGACCCCTAAAAAGGAGGATTCGCGGCCAAAAAATGAGGCATTGCGCCCTAAAAATGAGGGTTTGTACCTTCTAAATGACGGTTTGAAGCAGAACAGGGAGGCTTTCAACCCTGGAACCAACGTTGCGGACTCTAAAAAGGAAGCTTTGGGAGCTAAAATCGAGACTTTGTGCCCTTAATGTAGCGTTTGGAGCATAAGAAAGTGGGATTTCAGAATTAAAAGAAGGATTTGAGGCCTAAAAATTGTCGTTTAGAGCATAAAGATGTGGATTTGAACCCTGGACTCGAAGCTTGGGAATCTTAACAGGAGTGTTTGCACCCTAACAGCGAGGGTTTGTGCCCCAAAAAGGAGGGTTTGTACCCTAAACAGGAGGGTTTGTAGAGTAAAAAGCAGGCTTTCAACCCTAGACTCACAGCTTTGGACTCTTAACCAAATCTTTGGGACCTAACATTCAGACATCATGCCCTAAAGGAGGCGTTTGGAGCATAAAAAGGAGGGATTTTACAGTGAAATGATTTGCAGCATAAAAATGAGCGTTTGGGCCCTAAAAATGAGGGTTTGTGCAATAAACGTGAGGGTTTGGATTATAAAACGAGGAATTCAACCACAGAACCAAAGCTTTGGACTCGGAAGAGGAAGCTTTGGGACCACAAAACAAGGCTTTGTGCCCTAAATGAGATGTCCGGAACAGAAAAAGTGAGGGATTTTACAGCAAAAAGGACGTATTGACCCCTAAAAAGGAGGATTCGCGGCCAAAAAATGAGGCATTGCGCCCTAAAAATGAGGGTTTGTACCTTCTAAATGACGGTTTGAAGCAGAACAGGGAGGCTTTCAACCCTGGAAGCAACGTTGCGGACTCTAAAAAGGAAGCTTTGGGAGCTAAAATCGAGACTTTGTGCCCTTAATGTAGCGTTTGGAGCATAAGAAAGTGGGATTTCAGAATTAAAAGAAGGATTTGAGGCCTAAAAATTGTCGTTTAGAGCATAAAGATGTGGATTTGAACCCTGGACTCGAAGCTTGGGAATCTTAACAGGAGTGTTTGCACCCTAACAGCGAGGGTTTGTGCCCCAAAAAGGAGGGTTTGTACCCTAAACAGGAGGGTTTGTAGAGTAAAAAGCAGGCTTTCAACCCTAGACTCACAGTTTTGGACTCTTAACCAAATCTTTGGGACCTAACATTCAGACATCGTGCCCTAAAGGAGGCGTTTGGAGCATAAAAAGGAGGGATTTTACAGTGAAATGATTTGCAGCATAAAAATGAGCGTTTGGGCCCTAAAAATGAGGGTTTGTGCAATAAACGTGAGGGTTTGGATTATAAAACGAGGAATTCAACCACAGAATCAAAGCTTTGGACTCGGAAGAGGAAGCTTTGGACGACAAAACAAGGCTTTGTGCCCTTAATGAGATGTCCGGAACAGAAAAGTGAGAGATTTTACAGCAAAAAGGACCTATTGACCCCTAAAAAGGAGGATTCGCGGCCAAAAAATGAGGCATTGCGCCCTAAAAATGAGGGTTTGTACCTTCTAAATGACGCTTTGAAGCAGAACAGGGAGGCTTTCAACCCTGGAAGCAACATTGCAGACTCTAAAAAGGAAGCTTTGGGAGCTAAAATCGAGACTTTGTGCCCTTAATGTAGCGTTTGGAGCATAAAAAAGTGGGATTTCAGAATTAACAGTAGGATTTGAAGCCTAAAAATGGTCGTTTTTAGCATAAAGATGTGGATTTGAACCCTGGACTCGAAGCTTGGGAATCTTAACAGGAGTGTTTGCACCCTAACAGCGAGGGTTTGTGCCCCAAAAAGGAGGGTTTGTATCCTACAAATGAGGGTTTGTAGAGTAAAAAGCAGGCTTTCAACCCTAGACTCACAGCTTTGGACTCTTAACCAAATCTTTGGGACCTAACATTCAGACATCGTGCCCTAAAGGAGGCGTTTGGAGCATAAAAAGGAGGGATTTTACAGTGAAATGATTTGCAGCATAAAAATGAGCGTTTGGGCCCTAAAAATGAGGGTTTGTGCAATAAACGTGAGGGTTTGGATTATAAAACGAGGAATTCAACCACAGAATCAAAGCTTTGGACTCGGAAGAGGAAGCTTTGGACCACAAAAAAAAGGCTTTGTGCCCTAAATGAGATGTCCGGAACAGAAAAGTGAGGGATTTTACAGCAAAAAGGACCTATTGACCCCTAAAAAGGAGGATTCGCGGCCAAAAAATGAGGCATTGCACCCTAAAAATGAGGGTTTGTACCTTCTAAATGACGCTTTGAAGCAGAACAGGGAGGCTTTCAACCCTGGAAGCAACGTTGCGGACACTAAAAAGGAAGCTTTGGGAGCTAAAATTGAGACTTTGTGCCCTTAATGTAGCGTTTGGAGCATAGGAAAGTGGGATTTCAGAATTAACAGTAGGATTTGAAGCCTAAAAACGGTCGTTTGGAGCATAAAGATGTGGATTTGAACCCTGGACTCGAAGCTTGGGAATCTTAACAGGAGTGTTTGCACCCTAACAGCGAGGGTTTGTGCCCCAAAAAGCAGGGTTTGTACCCTACAAAGGAGGGTTTGTAGAGTAAAAAGCAGGCTTTCAACCCTAGACTCACAGCTTTGGACTCTTAACCAAATCTTTGGGACCTAACATTCAGACATCGTGCCCTAAAGGAGGCATTTGGAGCATAAAAAGGAGGGATTTTACAGTGAAATGATTTGCAGCATAAAAATGAGCGTTTGGGCCCTAAAAATGAGGGTTTGTACAATAAACGTGAGGGTTTGGATTATAAAACGAGGAATTCAACCACAGAATCAAAGCTTTGGACTCGGAAGAGGAAGCTTTGGACCACAAAAAAAAGCTTTGTGCCCTAAATGAGATGTCCGGAACAGAAAAGTGAGGGATTTTACTGCAAAAAGGACGTATTGACCCCTAAAAAGGAGGATTCGCGGCCAAAAAATGAGGCATTGCGCCCTAAAAATGAGGGTTTGTACCTTCTAAATGACGGTTTGAAGCAGAACAGGGAGGCTTTCAACCCTGGAAGCAACGTTGCGGACTCTAAAAAGGAAGCTTTGGGATCTAAAATTGAGACTTTGTGCCCTTAATGTAGCGTTTGGAGCATAGGAAAGTGGGATTTCAGAATTAACAGTAGGATTTGAAGCCTAAAAACGGTCGTTTGGAGCATAAAGATGTGGATTTGAACCCTGGACTCGAAGCTTGGGAATCTTAACAGGAGTGTTCGCACACTAACAGCGAGGGTTTGTGCCCCAAAAAGCAGGGTTTGTACCCTAAACAGGAGGGTTTGTAGAGTAAAAAGCAGGCTTTCAACCCTAGACTCACAGCTTTGGACTCTTAACCAAATCTTTGGGACCTAACATTCAGACATCGTGCCCTAAAGGAGGCGTTTGGAGCATAAAAAGGAGGGATTTTACAGTGAAATGATTTGCAGCATAAAAATGAGCGTTTGGGCCCTAAAAATTAGGGTTTGTGCAATAAACGTGAGGGTTTGGATTATAAAACGAGGAATTCAACCACAGAACCAAAGCTTTGGACTCGGAAGAGGAAGCTTTGGGACCACAAAACAAGGCTTTGTGCCCTAAATGAGATGTCCGGAACAGAAAAAGTGAGGGATTTTACAGCAAAAAGGACGTATTGACCCCTAAAAAGGAGGATTCGCGGCCAAAAAATGAGGCATTGCGCCCTAAAAATGAGGGTTTGTACCTTCTAAATGACGGTTTGAAGCAGAACAGGGAGGCTTTCAACCCTGGAAGCAACGTTGCGGACTCTAAAAAGGAAGCTTTGGGAGCTAAAATCGAGACTTTGTGCCCTTAATGTAGCGTTTGGAGCATAAGAAAGTGGGATTTCAGAATTAAAAGAAGGATTTGAGGCCTAAAAATTGTCGTTTAGAGCATAAAGATGTGGATTTGAACCCTGGACTCGAAGCTTGGGAATCTTAACAGGAGTGTTTGCACCCTAACAGCGAGGGTTTGTGCCCCAAAAAGGAGGGTTTGTACCCTGCAAAGGAGGGTTTGTAGAGTAAAAAGCAGGCTTTCAACCCTAGACTCACAGCTTTGGACTCTTAACCAAATCTTTGGGACCTAACATTCGGACATCGTGCCCTAAAGGAGGCGTTTGGAGCATAAAAAAGAGGCATTTTACAGTGAAATGATTTGCAGCATAAAAATGAGCGTTTGGGCCCTAAAAATGAGGGTTTGTGCAATAAACGTGAGGGTTTGGATTATAAAACGAGGAATTCAACCACAGAATCAAAGCTTTGGACTCGGAAGAGGAAGCTTTGGACCACAAAAAAAGGCTTTGTGCCCTAAATGAGATGTCCGGAACAGAAAAGTGAGGGATTTTACAGCAAAAAGGACCTATTGACCCCTAAAAAGGAGGATTCGCGGCCAAAAAATGAGGCATTGCGCCCTAAAAATGAGGGTTTGTACCTTCTAAATGACGGTTTGAAGCAGAACAGGGAGGCTTTCAACCCTGGAAGCAACGTTGCGGACTCTAAAAAGGAAGCTTTGGGAGCTAAAATCGAGACTTTGTGCCCTTAATGTAGCGTTTGGAGCATAAAAAAGTGGGATTTCAGAATTAACAGTAGGATTTGAAGCCTAAAAACGGTCGTTTGGAGCATAAAGATGTGGATTTGAACCCTGGACTCGAAGCTTGGGAATCTTAACAGGAGTGTTTGCACCCTAACAGCAAGGGTTTGTGCACCAAAAAGGAGGGTTTGTATCCTACAAAGGAGGGTTTGTAGAGTAAAAAGCAGGCTTTCAACCCTAGACTCACAGCTTTGGACTCTTAACCAAATCTTTGGGACCTAACATTCAGACATCGTGCCCTAAAGGAGGCGTTTGGAGCATAAAAAGGAGGGATTTTACAGTGAAATGATTTGCAGCATAAAAATGAGCGTTTGGGCCCTAAAAATGAGGGTTTGTGCAATAAACGTGAGGGTTTGGATTATAAAACGAGGAATTCAACCACAGAATCAAAGCTTTGGACTCTGCTGAGGAAGCTTTGGGACCACAAAACAAGGCTTTGTGCCCTAAATGAGATGTCCGGAACAGAAAAGTGAGGGATTTTACAGCAAAAAGGACCTATTGACCCCTAAAAAGGAGGATTCGCGGCCAAAAAATGAGGCATTGCGCCCTAAAAATGAGGGTTTGTACCTTCTAAATGACAGTTTGAAGCAGAACAGGGAGTCTTTCAACCCTGGAACCAACGTTGCGGACACTAAAAAGGAAGCTTTGGGAACTAAAATTGAGACTTTGTGCCCTTAATGTAGCGTTTGGAGCATAGGAAAGTGGGATTTCAGAATTAACAGTAGGATTTGAAGCCTAAAAACGGTCGTTTGGAGCATAAAGATGTGGATTTCAACCCTGGATTCGAAGCTTGGGAATCTTAACAGGAGTGTTTGCACACTAACAGCGAGGGTTTGTGCCCCAAAAAGGAGGGTTTGTACCCTAAACAGGAGGGTTTGTAGAGTAAAAAGCAGGCTTTCAACCCTAGACTCACAGCTTTGGACTCTTAACCAAATCTTTGGGACCTAACATTCAGACATCGTGCCCTAAAGGAGGCGTTTGGAGCATAAAAAGGAGGGATTTTACAGTGAAATGATTTGCAGCATAAAAATGAGCGTTTGGGCCCTAAAAATGAGGGTTTGTAAAATAAACGTGAGGGTTTGGATTATAAAACGAGGAATTCAACCACAGAATCAAAGCTTTGGACTCGGAAGAGGAAGCTTTGGACCACAAAACAAGGCTTTGTGCCCTAAATGAGATGTCCGGAACAGAAAAGTGAGGGATTTTACAGTAAAAAGGACGTATTGACCCCTAAAAAGGAGGATTCGCGGCCAAAAAATGAGGCATTGCGCCCTAAAAATGAGGGTTTGTACCTTCTAAATGACGGTTTGAAGCAGAACAGGGAGGCTTTCAACCCTGGAAGCAACGTTGCGGACTCTAAAAAGGAAGCTTTGGGAGCTAAAATTGAGACTTTGTGCCCTTAATGTAGCGTTTGGAGCATAGGAAAGTGGGATTTCAGAATTGAAAGTAGGATTTAAAGCCCAAAAACGGTCGTTTGGAGCATAAAGATGTGGATTTGAACCCTGGACTCGAAGCTTGGGAATCTTAACAGGAGTGTTCGCACACTAACAGCGAGGGTTTGTGCCCCAAAAAGGAGGGTTTGTATCCTACAAAGGAGGGTTTGTAGAGTAAAAAGCAGGCTTTCAACCCTAGACTCACAGCTTTGGACTCTTAACCAAATCTTTGGGACCTAACATTCAGACATCGTGCCCTAAAGGAGGCGTTTGGAGCATAAAAAGGAGGGATTTTACAGTGAAATGATTTGCAGCATAAAAATGAGCGTTTGGGCCCTAAAAATGAGGGTTTGTGCAATAAACGTGAGGGTTTGGATTATAAAACGAGGAATTCAACCACAGAACCAAAGCTTTGGACTCGGAAGAGGAAGCTTTGGGACCACAAAACAAGGCTTTGTGCCCTAAATGAGATGTCCGGAACAGAAAAAGTGAGGGATTTTACAGCAAAAAGGACGTATTGACCCCTAAAAAGGAGGATTCGCGGCCAAAAAATGAGGCATTGCGCCCTAAAAATGAGGGTTTGTACCTTCTAAATGACGGTTTGAAGCAGAACAGGGAGGCTTTCAACCCTGGAACCAACGTTGCGGACACTAAAAAGGAAGCTTTGGGAACTAAAATTGAGACTTTGTGCCCTTAATGTAGCGTTTGGAGCATAGGAAAGTGGGATTTCAGAATTAACAGTAGGATTTGAAGCCTAAAAACGGTCGTTTGGAGCATAAAGATGTGGATTTCAACCCTGGATTCGAAGCTTGGGAATCTTAACAGGAGTGTTTGCACACTAACAGCGAGGGTTTGTGCCCCAAAAAGGAGGGTTTGTACCCTAAACAGGAGGGTTTGTAGAGTAAAAAGCAGGCTTTCAACCCTAGACTCACAGCTTTGGACTCTTAACCAAATCTTTGGGACCTAACATTCAGACATCGTGCCCTAAAGGAGGCGTTTGGAGCATAAAAAGGAGGGATTTTACAGTGAAATGATTTGCAGCATAAAAATGAGCGTTTGGGCCCTAAAAATGAGGGTTTGTGCAATAAACGTGAGGGTTTGGATTATAAAACGAGGAATTCAACCACAGAATCAAAGCTTTGGACTCTGAAGAGGAAGCTTTGGGACCACAAAACAAGGCTTTGTGCCCTAAATGAGATGTCCGGAACATAAAAGTGAGGGATTTTACAGCAAAAAGGACGTATTGACCCCTAAAAAGGAGGATTCGCGGCCAAAAAATGAGGCATTGCGCCCTAAAAATGAGGGTTTGTACCTTCTAAATGACGGTTTGAAGCAGAACAGGGAGGCTTTCAACCCTGGAAGCAACGTTGCGGACTCTAAAAAGGAAGCTTTGGGAGCTAAAATTGAGACTTTGTGCCCTTAATGTAGCGTTTGGAGCATAAAAAAGTGGGATTTCAGAATTAAAAGTAGGATTTGAAGCCCAAAAACGGTCGTTTGGAGCATAAAGATGTGGATTTGAACCCTGGACTCGAAGCTTGGGAATCTTAACAGGAGTGTTTGCACCCTAACAGCGAGGGCTTGTGCCCCAAAAAGGAGGGTTTGTACCCTAAACAGGAGGGTTTGTAGAGTAAAAAGCAGGCTTTCAACCCTAGACTCACAGCTTTGGACTCTTAACCAAATCTTTGGGACCTAACATTCAGACATCGTGCCCTAAAGGAGGCGTTTGGAGCATAAAAAGGAGGGATTTTACAGTGAAATGATTTGCAGCATAAAAATGAGCGTTTGGGCCCTAAAAATGAGGGTTTGTACAATAAACGTGAGGGTTTGGATTATAAAACGAGGAATTCAACCACAGAATCAAAGCTTTGGACTCGGAAGAGGAAGCTTTGGACCACAAAAAAAAGCTTTGTGCCCTAAATGAGATGTCCGGAACATAAAAGTGAGGGATTTTACAGCAAAAAGGACGTATTGACCCCTAAAAAGGAGGATTCGCGGCCAAAAAATGAGGCATTGCGCCCTAAAAATGAGGGTTTGTACCTTCTAAATGACGGTTTGAAGCAGAACAGGGAGGCTTTCAACCCTGGAAGCAACGTTGCGGACTCTAAAAAGGAAGCTTTGGGAGCTAAAATCGAGACTTTGTGCCCTTAATGTAGCGTTTGGAGCATAAGAAAGTGGGATTTCAGAATTAAAAGAAGGATTTGAGGCCTAAAAATTGTCGTTTAGAGCATAAAGATGTGGATTTGAACCCTGGACTCGAAGCTTGGGAATCTTAACAGGAGTGTTTGCACCCTAACAGCGAGGGTTTGTGCCCCAAAAAGGAGGGTTTGTATCCTACAAAGGAGGGTTTGTAGAGTAAAAAGCAGGCTTTCAACCCTAGACTCACAGCTTTGGACTCTTAACCAAATCTTTGGGACCTAACATTCAGACATCGTGCCCTAAAGGAGGCGTTTGGAGCATAAAAAGGAGGGATTTTACAGTGAAATGATTTGCAGCATAAAAATGAGCGTTTGGGCCCTAAAAATGAGGGTTTGTGCAATAAACGTGAGGGTTTGGATTATAAAACGAGGAATTCAACCACAGAATCAAAGCTTTGGACTCGGAAGAGGAAGCTTTGGACCACAAAAAAAGGCTTTGTGCCCTAAATGAGATGTCCGGAACAGAAAAGTGAGGGATTTTACAGCAAAAAGGACCTATTGACCCCTAAAAAGGAGGATTCGCGGCCAAAAAATGAGGCATTGCACCCTAAAAATGAGGGTTTGTACCTTCTAAATGACGGTTTGAAGCAGAACAGGGAGGCTTTCAACCCTGGAAGCAACGTTGCGGACACTAAAAAGGAAGCTTTGGGAGCTAAAATTGAGACTTTGTGCCCTTAATGTAGCGTTTGGAGCATAGGAAAGTGGGATTTCAGAATTAACAGTAGGATTTGAAGCCTAAAAACGGTCGTTTGGAGCATAAAGATGTGGATTTGAACCCTGGACTCGAAGCTTGGGAATCTTAACAGGAGTGTTTGCACCCTAACAGCGAGGGTTTGTGCCCCAAAAAGCAGGGTTTGTACCCTACAAAGGAGGGTTTGTAGAGTAAAAAGCAGGCTTTCAACCCTAGACTCACAGCTTTGGACTCTTAACCAAATCTTTGGGACCTAACATTCAGACATCGTGCCCTAAAGGAGGCATTTGGAGCATAAAAAGGAGGGATTTTACAGTGAAATGATTTGCAGCATAAAAATGAGCGTTTGGGCCCTAAAAATGAGGGTTTGTGCAATAAACGTGAGGGTTTGGATTATAAAACGAGGAATTCAACCACAGAACCAAAGCTTTGGACTCGGAAGAGGAAGCTTTGGGACCACAAAACAAGGCTTTGTGCCCTAAATGAGATGTCCGGAACAGAAAAAGTGAGGGATTTTACAGCAAAAAGGACGTATTGACCCCTAAAAAGGAGGATTCGCGGCCAAAAAATGAGGCATTGCGCCCTAAAAATGAGGGTTTGTACCTTCTAAATGACGGTTTGAAGCAGAACAGGGAGGCTTTCAACCCTGGAACCAACGTTGCGGACTCTAAAAAGGAAGCTTTGGGAGCTAAAATCGAGACTTTGTGCCCTTAATGTAGCGTTTGGAGCATAAGAAAGTGGGATTTCAGAATTAAAAGAAGGATTTGAGGCCTAAAAATTGTCGTTTAGAGCATAAAGATGTGGATTTGAACCCTGGACTCGAAGCTTGGGAATCTTAACAGGAGTGTTTGCACCCTAACAGCGAGGGTTTGTGCCCCAAAAAGGAGGGTTTGTACCCTAAACAGGAGGGTTTGTAGAGTAAAAAGCAGGCTTTCAACCCTAGACTCACAGCTTTGGACTCTTAACCAAATCTTTGGGACCTAACATTCAGACATCATGCCCTAAAGGAGGCGTTTGGAGCATAAAAAGGAGGGATTTTACAGTGAAATGATTTGCAGCATAAAAATGAGCGTTTGGGCCCTAAAAATGAGGGTTTGTGCAATAAACGTGAGGGTTTGGATTATAAAACGAGGAATTCAACCACAGAACCAAAGCTTTGGACTCGGAAGAGGAAGCTTTGGGACCACAAAACAAGGCTTTGTGCCCTAAATGAGATGTCCGGAACAGAAAAAGTGAGGGATTTTACAGCAAAAAGGACGTATTGACCCCTAAAAAGGAGGATTCGCGGCCAAAAAATGAGGCATTGCGCCCTAAAAATGAGGGTTTGTACCTTCTAAATGACGGTTTGAAGCAGAACAGGGAGGCTTTCAACCCTGGAAGCAACGTTGCGGACTCTAAAAAGGAAGCTTTGGGAGCTAAAATCGAGACTTTGTGCCCTTAATGTAGCGTTTGGAGCATAAGAAAGTGGGATTTCAGAATTAAAAGAAGGATTTGAGGCCTAAAAATGGTCGTTTAGAGCATAAAGATGTGGATTTGAACCCTGGACTCGAAGCTTGGGAATCTTAACAGGAGTGTTTGCACCCTAACAGCGAGGGTTTGTGCCCCAAAAAGGAGGGTTTGTACCCTAAACAGGAGGGTTTGTAGAGTAAAAAGCAGGCTTTCAACCCTAGACTCACAGTTTTGGACTCTTAACCAAATCTTTGGGACCTAACATTCAGACATCGTGCCCTAAAGGAGGCGTTTGGAGCATAAAAAGGAGGGATTTTCCAGTGAAATGATTTGCAGCATAAAAATGAGCGTTTGGGCCCTAAAAATGAGGGTTTGTGCAATAAACGTGAGGGTTTGGATTATAAAACGAGGAATTCAACCACAGAATCAAAGCTTTGGACTCGGAAGAGGAAGCTTTGGACGACAAAACAAGGCTTTGTGCCCTTAATGAGATGTCCGGAACAGAAAAGTGAGAGATTTTACAGCAAAAAGGACGTATTGACCCCTAAAAAGGAGGATTCGCGGCCAAAAAATGAGGCATTGCGCCCTAAAAATGAGGGTTTGTACCTTCTAAATGACGCTTTGAAGCAGAACAGGGAGGCTTTCAACCCTGGAAGCAACATTGCAGACTCTAAAAAGGAAGCTTTGGGAGCTAAAATCGAGACTTTGTGCCCTTAATGTAGCGTTTGGAGCATAAAAAAGTGGGATTTCAGAATTAACAGTAGGATTTGAAGCCTAAAAATGGTCGTTTTTAGCATAAAGATGTGGATTTGAACCCTGGACTCGAAGCTTGGGAATCTTAACAGGAGTGTTTGCACCCTAACAGCGAGGGTTTGTGCCCCAAAAAGGAGGGTTTGTATCCTACAAAGGAGGGTTTGTAGAGTAAAAAGCAGGCTTTCAACCCTAGACTCACAGCTTTGGACTCTTAACCAAATCTTTGGGACCTAACATTCAGACATCGTGCCCTAAAGGAGGCGTTTGGAGCATAAAAAGGAGGGATTTTACAGTGAAATGATTTGCAGCATAAAAATGAGCGTTTGGGCCCTAAAAATGAGGGTTTGTGCAATAAACGTGAGGGTTTGGATTATAAAACGAGGAATTCAACCACAGAATCAAAGCTTTGGACTCTGCTGAGGAAGCTTTGGGACCACAAAACAAGGCTTTGTGCCCTAAATGAGATGTCCGGAACAGAAAAGTGAGGGATTTTACAGCAAAAAGGACCTATTGACCCCTAAAAAGGAGGATTCGCGGCCAAAAAATGAGGCATTGCGCCCTAAAAATGAGGGTTTGTACCTTCTAAATGACAGTTTGAAGCAGAACAGGGAGTCTTTCAACCCTGGAACCAACGTTGCGGACACTAAAAAGGAAGCTTTGGGAACTAAAATTGAGACTTTGTGCCCTTAATGTAGCGTTTGGAGCATAGGAAAGTGGGATTTCAGAATTAACAGTAGGATTTGAAGCCTAAAAACGGTCGTTTGGAGCATAAAGATGTGGATTTCAACCCTGGATTCGAAGCTTGGGAATCTTAACAGGAGTGTTTGCACACTAACAGCGAGGGTTTGTGCCCCAAAAAGGAGGGTTTGTACCCTAAACAGGAGGGTTTGTAGAGTAAAAAGCAGGCTTTCAACCCTAGACTCACAGCTTTGGACTCTTAACCAAATCTTTGGGACCTAACATTCAGACATCGTGCCCTAAAGGAGGCGTTTGGAGCATAAAAAGGAGGGATTTTACAGTGAAATGATTTGCAGCATAAAAATGAGCGTTTGGGCCCTAAAAATGAGGGTTTGTAAAATAAACGTGAGGGTTTGGATTATAAAACGAGGAATTCAACCACAGAATCAAAGCTTTGGACTCGGAAGAGGAAGCTTTGGACCACAAAACAAGGCTTTGTGCCCTAAATGAGATGTCCGGAACAGAAAAGTGAGGGATTTTACAGTAAAAAGGACGTATTGACCCCTAAAAAGGAGGATTCGCGGCCAAAAAATGAGGCATTGCGCCCTAAAAATGAGGGTTTGTACCTTCTAAATGACGGTTTGAAGCAGAACAGGGAGGCTTTCAACCCTGGAAGCAACGTTGCGGACTCTAAAAAGGAAGCTTTGGGAGCTAAAATTGAGACTTTGTGCCCTTAATGTAGCGTTTGGAGCATAGGAAAGTGGGATTTCAGAATTGAAAGTAGGATTTAAAGCCCAAAAACGGTCGTTTGGAGCATAAAGATGTGGATTTGAACCCTGGACTCGAAGCTTGGGAATCTTAACAGGAGTGTTTGCACCCTAACAGCGAGGGCTTGTGCCCCAAAAAGGAGGGTTTGTACCCTAAACAGGAGGGTTTGTAGAGTAAAAAGCAGGCTTTCAACCCTAGACTCACAGCTTTGGACTCTTAACCAAATCTTTGGGACCTAACATTCAGACATCGTGCCCTAAAGGAGGCGTTTGGAGCATAAAAAGGAGGGATTTTACAGTGAAATGATTTGCAGCATAAAAATGAGCGTTTGGGCCCTAAAAATGAGGGTTTGTGCAATAAACGTGAGGGTTTGGATTATAAAACGAGGAATTCAACCACAGAACCAAAGCTTTGGACTCGGAAGAGGAAGCTTTGGGACCACAAAACAAGGCTTTGTGCCCTAAATGAGATGTCCGGAACAGAAAAAGTGAGGGATTTTACAGCAAAAAGGACGTATTGACCCCTAAAAAGGAGGATTCGCGGCCAAAAAATGAGGCATTGCGCCCTAAAAATGAGGGTTTGTACCTTCTAAATGACGGTTTGAAGCAGAACAGGGAGGCTTTCAACCCTGGAACCAACGTTGCGGACACTAAAAAGGAAGCTTTGGGAACTAAAATTGAGACTTTGTGCCCTTAATGTAGCGTTTGGAGCATAGGAAAGTGGGATTTCAGAATTAACAGTAGGATTTGAAGCCTAAAAACGGTCGTTTGGAGCATAAAGATGTGGATTTCAACCCTGGATTCGAAGCTTGGGAATCTTAACAGGAGTGTTTGCACACTAACAGCGAGGGTTTGTGCCCCAAAAAGGAGGGTTTGTACCCTAAACAGGAGGGTTTGTAGAGTAAAAAGCAGGCTTTCAACCCTAGACTCACAGCTTTGGACTCTTAACCAAATCTTTGGGACCTAACATTCAGACATCGTGCCCTAAAGGAGGCGTTTGGAGCATAAAAAGGAGGGATTTTACAGTGAAATGATTTGCAGCATAAAAATGAGCGTTTGGGCCCTAAAAATGAGGGTTTGTGCAATAAACGTGAGGGTTTGGATTATAAAACGAGGAATTCAACCACAGAATCAAAGCTTTGGACTCTGAAGAGGAAGCTTTGGGACCACAAAACAAGGCTTTGTGCCCTAAATGAGATGTCCGGAACATAAAAGTGAGGGATTTTACAGCAAAAAGGACGTATTGACCCCTAAAAAGGAGGATTCGCGGCCAAAAAATGAGGCATTGCGCCCTAAAAATGAGGGTTTGTACCTTCTAAATGACGGTTTGAAGCAGAACAGGGAGGCTTTCAACCCTGGAAGCAACGTTGCGGACTCTAAAAAGGAAGCTTTGGGAGCTAAAATTGAGACTTTGTGCCCTTAATGTAGCGTTTGGAGCATAGGAAAGTGGGATTTCAGAATTGAAAGTAGGATTTAAAGCCCAAAAACGGTCGTTTGGAGCATAAAGATGTGGATTTGAACCCTGGACTCGAAGCTTGGGAATCTTAACAGGAGTGTTTGCACCCTAACAGCGAGGGCTTGTGCCCCAAAAAGGAGGGTTTGTACCCTAAACAGGAGGGTTTGTAGAGTAAAAAGCAGGCTTTCAACCCTAGACTCACAGCTTTGGACTCTTAACCAAATCTTTGGGACCTAACATTCAGACATCGTGCCCTAAAGGAGGCGTTTGGAGCATAAAAAGGAGGGATTTTACAGTGAAATGATTTGCAGCATAAAAATGAGCGTTTGGGCCCTAAAAATGAGGGTTTGTACAATAAACGTGAGGGTTTGGATTATAAAACGAGGAATTCAACCACAGAATCAAAGCTTTGGACTCGGAAGAGGAAGCTTTGGACCACAAAAAAAGCTTTGTGCCCTAAATGAGATGTCCGGAACATAAAAGTGAGGGATTTTACAGCAAAAAGGACGTATTGACCCCTAAAAAGGAGGATTCGCGGCCAAAAAATGAGGCATTGCGCCCTAAAAATGAGGGTTTGTACCTTCTAAATGACGGTTTGAAGCAGAACAGGGAGGCTTTCAACCCTGGAAGCAACGTTGCGGACTCTAAAAAGGAAGCTTTGGGAGCTAAAATCGAGACTTTGTGCCCTTAATGTAGCGTTTGGAGCATAAGAAAGTGGGATTTCAGAATTAAAAGAAGGATTTGAGGCCTAAAAATTGTCGTTTAGAGCATAAAGATGTGGATTTGAACCCTGGACTCGAAGCTTGGGAATCTTAACAGGAGTGTTTGCACCCTAACAGCGAGGGTTTGTGCCCCAAAAAGGAGGGTTTGTATCCTACAAAGGAGGGTTTGTAGAGTAAAAAGCAGGCTTTCAACCCTAGACTCACAGCTTTGGACTCTTAACCAAATCTTTGGGACCTAACATTCAGACATCGTGCCCTAAAGGAGGCGTTTGGAGCATAAAAAGGAGGGATTTTACAGTGAAATGATTTGCAGCATAAAAATGAGCGTTTGGGCCCTAAAAATGAGGGTTTGTGCAATAAACGTGAGGGTTTGGATTATAAAACGAGGAATTCAACCACAGAATCAAAGCTTTGGACTCGGAAGAGGAAGCTTTGGACCACAAAAAAAGGCTTTGTGCCCTAAATGAGATGTCCGGAACAGAAAAGTGAGGGATTTTACAGCAAAAAGGACCTATTGACCCCTAAAAAGGAGGATTCGCGGCCAAAAAATGAGGCATTGCACCCTAAAAATGAGGGTTTGTACCTTCTAAATGACGGTTTGAAGCAGAACAGGGAGGCTTTCAACCCTGGAAGCAACGTTGCGGACACTAAAAAGGAAGCTTTGGGAGCTAAAATTGAGACTTTGTGCCCTTAATGTAGCGTTTGGAGCATAGGAAAGTGGGATTTCAGAATTAACAGTAGGATTTGAAGCCTAAAAACGGTCGTTTGGAGCATAAAGATGTGGATTTGAACCCTGGACTCGAAGCTTGGGAATCTTAACAGGAGTGTTTGCACCCTAACAGCGAGGGTTTGTGCCCCAAAAAGCAGGGTTTGTACCCTACAAAGGAGGGTTTGTAGAGTAAAAAGCAGGCTTTCAACCCTAGACTCACAGCTTTGGACTCTTAACCAAATCTTTGGGACCTAACATTCAGACATCGTGCCCTAAAGGAGGCATTTGGAGCATAAAAAGGAGGGATTTTACAGTGAAATGATTTGCAGCATAAAAATGAGCGTTTGGGCCCTAAAAATGAGGGTTTGTGCAATAAACGTGAGGGTTTGGATTATAAAACGAGGAATTCAACCACAGAACCAAAGCTTTGGACTCGGAAGAGGAAGCTTTGGGACCACAAAACAAGGCTTTGTGCCCTAAATGAGATGTCCGGAACAGAAAAAGTGAGGGATTTTACAGCAAAAAGGACGTATTGACCCCTAAAAAGGAGGATTCGCGGCCAAAAAATGAGGCATTGCGCCCTAAAAATGAGGGTTTGTACCTTCTAAATGACGGTTTGAAGCAGAACAGGGAGGCTTTCAACCCTGGAACCAACGTTGCGGACTCTAAAAAGGAAGCTTTGGGAGCTAAAATCGAGACTTTGTGCCCTTAATGTAGCGTTTGGAGCATAAGAAAGTGGGATTTCAGAATTAAAAGAAGGATTTGAGGCCTAAAAATTGTCGTTTAGAGCATAAAGATGTGGATTTGAACCCTGGACTCGAAGCTTGGGAATCTTAACAGGAGTGTTTGCACCCTAACAGCGAGGGTTTGTGCCCCAAAAAGGAGGGTTTGTACCCTAAACAGGAGGGTTTGTAGAGTAAAAAGCAGGCTTTCAACCCTAGACTCACAGCTTTGGACTCTTAACCAAATCTTTGGGACCTAACATTCAGACATCATGCCCTAAAGGAGGCGTTTGGAGCATAAAAAGGAGGGATTTTACAGTGAAATGATTTGCAGCATAAAAATGAGCGTTTGGGCCCTAAAAATGAGGGTTTGTGCAATAAACGTGAGGGTTTGGATTATAAAACGAGGAATTCAACCACAGAATCAAAGCTTTGGACTCGGAAGAGGAAGCTTTGGGACCACAAAACAAGGCTTTGTGCCCTAAATGAGATGTCCGGAACAGAAAAAGTGAGGGATTTTACAGCAAAAAGGACGTATTGACCCCTAAAAAGGAGGATTCGCGGCCAAAAAATGAGGCATTGCGCCCTAAAAATGAGGGTTTGTACCTTCTAAATGACGGTTTGAAGCAGAACAGGGAGGCTTTCAACCCTGGAAGCAACGTTGCGGACTCTAAAAAGGAAGCTTTGGGAGCTAAAATCGAGACTTTGTGCCCTTAATGTAGCGTTTGGAGCATAAGAAAGTGGGATTTCAGAATTAAAAGAAGGATTTGAGGCCTAAAAATGGTCGTTTAGAGCATAAAGATGTGGATTTGAACCCTGGACTCGAAGCTTGGGAATCTTAACAGGAGTGTTTGCACCCTAACAGCGAGGGTTTGTGCCCCAAAAAGGAGGGTTTGTACCCTAAACAGGAGGGTTTGTAGAGTAAAAAGCAGGCTTTCAACCCTAGACTCACAGTTTTGGACTCTTAACCAAATCTTTGGGACCTAACATTCAGACATCGTGCCCTAAAGGAGGCGTTTGGAGCATAAAAAGGAGGGATTTTCCAGTGAAATGATTTGCAGCATAAAAATGAGCGTTTGGGCCCTAAAAATGAGGGTTTGTGCAATAAACGTGAGGGTTTGGATTATAAAACGAGGAATTCAACCACAGAATCAAAGCTTTGGACTCGGAAGAGGAAGCTTTGGACGACAAAACAAGGCTTTGTGCCCTTAATGAGATGTCCGGAACAGAAAAGTGAGAGATTTTACAGCAAAAAGGACGTATTGACCCCTAAAAAGGAGGATTCGCGGCCAAAAAATGAGGCATTGCGCCCTAAAAATGAGGGTTTGTACCTTCTAAATGACGCTTTGAAGCAGAACAGGGAGGCTTTCAACCCTGGAAGCAACATTGCAGACTCTAAAAAGGAAGCTTTGGGAGCTAAAATCGAGACTTTGTGCCCTTAATGTAGCGTTTGGAGCATAAAAAAGTGGGATTTCAGAATTAACAGTAGGATTTGAAGCCTAAAAATGGTCGTTTTTAGCATAAAGATGTGGATTTGAACCCTGGACTCGAAGCTTGGGAATCTTAACAGGAGTGTTTGCACCCTAACAGCGAGGGTTTGTGCCCCAAAAAGGAGGGTTTGTATCCTACAAAGGAGGGTTTGTAGAGTAAAAAGCAGGCTTTCAACCCTAGACTCACAGCTTTGGACTCTTAACCAAATCTTTGGGACCTAACATTCAGACATCGTGCCCTAAAGGAGGCGTTTGGAGCATAAAAAGGAGGGATTTTACAGTGAAATGATTTGCAGCATAAAAATGAGCGTTTGGGCCCTAAAAATGAGGGTTTGTGCAATAAACGTGAGGGTTTGGATTATAAAACGAGGAATTCAACCACAGAATCAAAGCTTTGGACTCTGCTGAGGAAGCTTTGGGACCACAAAACAAGGCTTTGTGCCCTAAATGAGATGTCCGGAACAGAAAAGTGAGGGATTTTACAGCAAAAAGGACCTATTGACCCCTAAAAAGGAGGATTCGCGGCCAAAAAATGAGGCATTGCGCCCTAAAAATGAGGGTTTGTACCTTCTAAATGACAGTTTGAAGCAGAACAGGGAGTCTTTCAACCCTGGAACCAACGTTGCGGACACTAAAAAGGAAGCTTTGGGAACTAAAATTGAGACTTTGTGCCCTTAATGTAGCGTTTGGAGCATAGGAAAGTGGGATTTCAGAATTAACAGTAGGATTTGAAGCCTAAAAACGGTCGTTTGGAGCATAAAGATGTGGATTTCAACCCTGGATTCGAAGCTTGGGAATCTTAACAGGAGTGTTTGCACACTAACAGCGAGGGTTTGTGCCCCAAAAAGGAGGGTTTGTACCCTAAACAGGAGGGTTTGTAGAGTAAAAAGCAGGCTTTCAACCCTAGACTCACAGCTTTGGACTCTTAACCAAATCTTTGGGACCTAACATTCAGACATCGTGCCCTAAAGGAGGCGTTTGGAGCATAAAAAGGAGGGATTTTACAGTGAAATGATTTGCAGCATAAAAATGAGCGTTTGGGCCCTAAAAATGAGGGTTTGTAAAATAAACGTGAGGGTTTGGATTATAAAACGAGGAATTCAACCACAGAATCAAAGCTTTGGACTCTGAAGAGGAAGCTTTGGACCACAAAACAAGGCTTTGTGCCCTAAATGAGATGTCCGGAACAGAAAAGTGAGGGATTTTACAGTAAAAAGGACGTATTGACCCCTAAAAAGGAGGATTCGCGGCCAAAAAATGAGGCATTGCGCCCTAAAAATGAGGGTTTGTACCTTCTAAATGACGGTTTGAAGCAGAACAGGGAGGCTTTCAACCCTGGAAGCAACGTTGCGGACTCTAAAAAGGAAGCTTTGGGAGCTAAAATTGAGACTTTGTGCCCTTAATGTAGCGTTTGGAGCATAGGAAAGTGGGATTTCAGAATTGAAAGTAGGATTTAAAGCCCAAAAACGGTCGTTTGGAGCATAAAGATGTGGATTTGAACCCTGGACTCGAAGCTTGGGAATCTTAACAGGAGTGTTCGCACACTAACAGCGAGGGTTTGTGCCCCAAAAAGGAGGGTTTGTATCCTACAAAGGAGGGTTTGTAGAGTAAAAAGCAGGCTTTCAACCCTAGACTCACAGCTTTGGACTCTTAACCAAATCTTTGGGACCTAACATTCAGACATCGTGCCCTAAAGGAGGCGTTTGGAGCATAAAAAGGAGGGATTTTACAGTGAAATGATTTGCAGCATAAAAATGAGCGTTTGGGCCCTAAAAATGAGGGTTTGTGCAATAAACGTGAGGGTTTGGATTATAAAACGAGGAATTCAACCACAGAACCAAAGCTTTGGACTCGGAAGAGGAAGCTTTGGGACCACAAAACAAGGCTTTGTGCCCTAAATGAGATGTCCGGAACAGAAAAAGTGAGGGATTTTACAGCAAAAAGGACGTATTGACCCCTAAAAAGGAGGATTCGCGGCCAAAAAATGAGGCATTGCGCCCTAAAAATGAGGGTTTGTACCTTCTAAATGACGGTTTGAAGCAGAACAGGGAGGCTTTCAACCCTGGAACCAACGTTGCGGACACTAAAAAGGAAGCTTTGGGAACTAAAATTGAGACTTTGTGCCCTTAATGTAGCGTTTGGAGCATAGGAAAGTGGGATTTCAGAATTAACAGTAGGATTTGAAGCCTAAAAACGGTCGTTTGGAGCATAAAGATGTGGATTTCAACCCTGGATTCGAAGCTTGGGAATCTTAACAGGAGTGTTTGCACACTAACAGCGAGGGTTTGTGCCCCAAAAAGGAGGGTTTGTACCCTAAACAGGAGGGTTTGTAGAGTAAAAAGCAGGCTTTCAACCCTAGACTCACAGCTTTGGACTCTTAACCAAATCTTTGGGACCTAACATTCAGACATCGTGCCCTAAAGGAGGCGTTTGGAGCATAAAAAGGAGGGATTTTACAGTGAAATGATTTGCAGCATAAAAATGAGCGTTTGGGCCCTAAAAATGAGGGTTTGTGCAATAAACGTGAGGGTTTGGATTATAAAACGAGGAATTCAACCACAGAATCAAAGCTTTGGACTCTGAAGAGGAAGCTTTGGGACCACAAAACAAGGCTTTGTGCCCTAAATGAGATGTCCGGAACATAAAAGTGAGGGATTTTACAGTAAAAAGGACGTATTGACCCCTAAAAAGGAGGATTCGCGGCCAAAAAATGAGGCATTGCGCCCTAAAAATGAGGGTTTGTACCTTCTAAATGACGGTTTGAAGCAGAACAGGGAGGCTTTCAACCCTGGAAGCAACGTTGCGGACTCTAAAAAGGAAGCTTTGGGAGCTAAAATTGAGACTTTGTGCCCTTAATGTAGCGTTTGGAGCATAGGAAAGTGGGATTTCAGAATTGAAAGTAGGATTTAAAGCCCAAAAACGGTCGTTTGGAGCATAAAGATGTGGATTTGAACCCTGGACTCGAAGCTTGGGAATCTTAACAGGAGTGTTTGCACCCTAACAGCGAGGGCTTGTGCCCCAAAAAGGAGGGTTTGTACCCTAAACAGGAGGGTTTGTAGAGTAAAAAGCAGGCTTTCAACCCTAGACTCACAGCTTTGGACTCTTAACCAAATCTTTGGGACCTAACATTCAGACATCGTGCCCTAAAGGAGGCGTTTGGAGCATAAAAAGGAGGGATTTTACAGTGAAATGATTTGCAGCATAAAAATGAGCGTTTGGGCCCTAAAAATGAGGGTTTGTACAATAAACGTGAGGGTTTGGATTATAAAACGAGGAATTCAACCACAGAATCAAAGCTTTGGACTCGGAAGAGGAAGCTTTGGACCACAAAAAAAAGCTTTGTGCCCTAAATGAGATGTCCGGAACATAAAAGTGAGGGATTTTACAGCAAAAAGGACGTATTGACCCCTAAAAAGGAGGATTCGCGGCCAAAAAATGAGGCATTGCGCCCTAAAAATGAGGGTTTGTACCTTCTAAATGACGGTTTGAAGCAGAACAGGGAGGCTTTCAACCCTGGAAGCAACGTTGCGGACTCTAAAAAGGAAGCTTTGGGAGCTAAAATCGAGACTTTGTGCCCTTAATGTAGCGTTTGGAGCATAAGAAAGTGGGATTTCAGAATTAAAAGAAGGATTTGAGGCCTAAAAATTGTCGTTTAGAGCATAAAGATGTGGATTTGAACCCTGGACTCGAAGCTTGGGAATCTTAACAGGAGTGTTTGCACCCTAACAGCGAGGGTTTGTGCCCCAAAAAGGAGGGTTTGTATCCTACAAAGGAGGGTTTGTAGAGTAAAAAGCAGGCTTTCAACCCTAGACTCACAGCTTTGGACTCTTAACCAAATCTTTGGGACCTAACATTCAGACATCGTGCCCTAAAGGAGGCGTTTGGAGCATAAAAAGGAGGGATTTTACAGTGAAATGATTTGCAGCATAAAAATGAGCGTTTGGGCCCTAAAAATGAGGGTTTGTGCAATAAACGTGAGGGTTTGGATTATAAAACGAGGAATTCAACCACAGAATCAAAGCTTTGGACTCGGAAGAGGAAGCTTTGGGACCACAAAACAAGGCTTTGTGCCCTAAATGAGATGTCCGGAACAGAAAAAGTGAGGGATTTTACAGCAAAAAGGACGTATTGACCCCTAAAAAGGAGGATTCGCGGCCAAAAAATGAGGCATTGCGCCCTAAAAATGAGGGTTTGTACCTTCTAAATGACGGTTTGAAGCAGAACAGGGAGGCTTTCAACCCTGGAAGCAACGTTGCGGACTCTAAAAAGGAAGCTTTGGGAGCTAAAATCGAGACTTTGTGCCCTTAATGTAGCGTTTGGAGCATAAGAAAGTGGGATTTCAGAATTAAAAGAAGGATTTGAGGCCTAAAAATGGTCGTTTAGAGCATAAAGATGTGGATTTGAACCCTGGACTCGAAGCTTGGGAATCTTAACAGGAGTGTTTGCACCCTAACAGCGAGGGTTTGTGCCCCAAAAAGGAGGGTTTGTACCCTAAACAGGAGGGTTTGTAGAGTAAAAAGCAGGCTTTCAACCCTAGACTCACAGTTTTGGACTCTTAACCAAATCTTTGGGACCTAACATTCAGACATCGTGCCCTAAAGGAGGCGTTTGGAGCATAAAAAGGAGGGATTTTCCAGTGAAATGATTTGCAGCATAAAAATGAGCGTTTGGGCCCTAAAAATGAGGGTTTGTGCAATAAACGTGAGGGTTTGGATTATAAAACGAGGAATTCAACCACAGAATCAAAGCTTTGGACTCGGAAGAGGAAGCTTTGGACGACAAAACAAGGCTTTGTGCCCTTAATGAGATGTCCGGAACAGAAAAGTGAGAGATTTTACAGCAAAAAGGACGTATTGACCCCTAAAAAGGAGGATTCGCGGCCAAAAAATGAGGCATTGCGCCCTAAAAATGAGGGTTTGTACCTTCTAAATGACGCTTTGAAGCAGAACAGGGAGGCTTTCAACCCTGGAAGCAACATTGCAGACTCTAAAAAGGAAGCTTTGGGAGCTAAAATCGAGACTTTGTGCCCTTAATGTAGCGTTTGGAGCATAAGAAAGTGGGATTTCAGAATTAACAGTAGGATTTGAAGCCTAAAAACGGTCGTTTGGAGCATAAAGATGTGGATTTGAACCCTGGACTCGAAGCTTGGGAATCTTAACAGGAGTGTTTGCACCCTAACAGCAAGGGTTTGTGCACCAAAAAGGAGGGTTTGTACCCTACAAAGGAGGGTTTGTAGAGTAAAAAGCAGCCTTTCAACCGTAGACTCACAGCTTTGGACTCTTAACCAAATCTTTGGGACCTAACATTCAGACATCGTGCCCTAAAGGAGGCGTTTGGAGCATAAAAAGGAGGGATTTTACAGTGAAATGATTTGCAGCATAAAAATGAGCGTTTGGGCCCTAAAAATGAGGGTTTGTGCAATAAACGTGAGGGTTTGGATTATAAAACGAGGAATTCAACCACAGAACCAAAGCTTTGGACTCGGAAGAGGAAGCTTTGGGACCACAAAACAAGGCTTTGTGCCCTAAATGAGATGTCCGGAACAGAAAAGTGAGGGATTTTACAGCAAAAAGGACCTATTGACCCCTAAAAAGGAGGATTCGCGGCCAAAAAATGAGGCATTGCGCCCTAAAAATGAGGGTTTGTACCTTCTAAATGACGGTTTGAAGCAGAACAGGGAGGCTTTCAACCCTGGAAGCAACGTTGCGGACTCTAAAAAGGAAGCTTTGGGAGCTAAAATTGAGACTTTGTGCCCTTAATGTAGCGTTTGGAGCATAGGAAAGTGGGATTTCAGAATTGAAAGTAGGATTTAAAGCCCAAAAACGGTCGTTTGGAGCATAAAGATGTGGATTTGAACCCTGGACTCGAAGCTTGGGAATCTTAACAGGAGTGTTTGCACCCTAACAGCGAGGGTTTGTGCCCCAAAAAGGAGGGTTTGTATCCTACAAAGGAGGGTTTGTAGAGTAAAAAGCAGGCTTTCAACCCTAGACTCACAGCTTTGGGCTCTTAACCAAATCTTTGGGACCTAACATTCAGACATCGTGCCCTAAAGGAGGCGTTTGGAGCATAAAAAGGAGGGATTTTACAGTGAAATGATTTGCAGCATAAAAATGAGCGTTTGGGCCCTAAAAATGAGGGTTTGTGCAATAAACGTGAGGGTTTGGATTATAAAACGAGGAATTCAACCACAGAACCAAAGCTTTGGACTCGGAAGAGGAAGCTTTGGGACCACAAAACAAGGCTTTGTGCCCTAAATGAGATGTCCGGAACAGAAAAAGTGAGGGATTTTACAGCAAAAAGGACGTATTGACCCCTAAAAAGGAGGATTCGCGGCCAAAAAATGAGGCATTGCGCCCTAAAAATGAGGGTTTGTACCTTCTAAATGACGGTTTGAAGCAGAACAGGGAGGCTTTCAACCCTGGAACCAACGTTGCGGACACTAAAAAGGAAGCTTTGGGAACTAAAATTGAGACTTTGTGCCCTTAATGTAGCGTTTGGAGCATAGGAAAGTGGGATTTCAGAATTAACAGTAGGATTTGAAGCCTAAAAACGGTCGTTTGGAGCATAAAGATGTGGATTTCAACCCTGGATTCGAAGCTTGGGAATCTTAACAGGAGTGTTTGCACCCTAACAGCGAGGGTTTGTGCCCCAAAAAGGAGGGTTTGTACCCTAAACAGGAGGGTTTGTAGAGTAAAAAGCAGGCTTTCAACCCTAGACTCACAGTTTTGGACTCTTAACCAAATCTTTGGGACCTAACATTCAGACATCGTGCCCTAAAGGAGGCGTTTGGAGCATAAAAAGGAGGGATTTTCCAGTGAAATGATTTGCAGCATAAAAATGAGCGTTTGGGCCCTAAAAATGAGGGTTTGTGCAATAAACGTGAGGGTTTGGATTATAAAACGAGGAATTCAACCACAGAATCAAAGCTTTGGACTCGGAAGAGGAAGCTTTGGACGACAAAACAAGGCTTTGTGCCCTTAATGAGATGTCCGGAACAGAAAAGTGAGAGATTTTACAGCAAAAAGGACGTATTGACCCCTAAAAAGGAGGATTCGCGGCCAAAAAATGAGGCATTGCGCCCTAAAAATGAGGGTTTGTACCTTCTAAATGACGCTTTGAAGCAGAACAGGGAGGCTTTCAACCCTGGAAGCAACATTGCAGACTCTAAAAAGGAAGCTTTGGGAGCTAAAATCGAGACTTTGTGCCCTTAATGTAGCGTTTGGAGCATAAGAAAGTGGGATTTCAGAATTAACAGTAGGATTTGAAGCCTAAAAACGGTCGTTTGGAGCATAAAGATGTGGATTTGAACCCTGGACTCGAAGCTTGGGAATCTTAACAGGAGTGTTTGCACCCTAACAGCAAGGGTTTGTGCACCAAAAAGGAGGGTTTGTACCCTACAAAGGAGGGTTTGTAGAGTAAAAAGCAGCCTTTCAACCGTAGACTCACAGCTTTGGACTCTTAACCAAATCTTTGGGACCTAACATTCAGACATCGTGCCCTAAAGGAGGCGTTTGGAGCATAAAAAGGAGGGATTTTACAGTGAAATGATTTGCAGCATAAAAATGAGCGTTTGGGCCCTAAAAATGAGGGTTTGTGCAATAAACGTGAGGGTTTGGATTATAAAACGAGGAATTCAACCACAGAACCAAAGCTTTGGACTCGGAAGAGGAAGCTTTGGGACCACAAAACAAGGCTTTGTGCCCTAAATGAGATGTCCGGAACAGAAAAGTGAGGGATTTTACAGCAAAAAGGACCTATTGACCCCTAAAAAGGAGGATTCGCGGCCAAAAAATGAGGCATTGCGCCCTAAAAATGAGGGTTTGTACCTTCTAAATGACGGTTTGAAGCAGAACAGGGAGGCTTTCAACCCTGGAAGCAACGTTGCGGACTCTAAAAAGGAAGCTTTGGGAGCTAAAATTGAGACTTTGTGCCCTTAATGTAGCGTTTGGAGCATAGGAAAGTGGGATTTCAGAATTGAAAGTAGGATTTAAAGCCCAAAAACGGTCGTTTGGAGCATAAAGATGTGGATTTGAACCCTGGACTCGAAGCTTGGGAATCTTAACAGGAGTGTTTGCACCCTAACAGCGAGGGTTTGTGCCCCAAAAAGGAGGGTTTGTATCCTACAAAGGAGGGTTTGTAGAGTAAAAAGCAGGCTTTCAACCCTAGACTCACAGCTTTGGGCTCTTAACCAAATCTTTGGGACCTAACATTCAGACATCGTGCCCTAAAGGAGGCGTTTGGAGCATAAAAAGGAGGGATTTTACAGTGAAATGATTTGCAGCATAAAAATGAGCGTTTGGGCCCTAAAAATGAGGGTTTGTGCAATAAACGTGAGGGTTTGGATTATAAAACGAGGAATTCAACCACAGAACCAAAGCTTTGGACTCGGAAGAGGAAGCTTTGGGACCACAAAACAAGGCTTTGTGCCCTAAATGAGATGTCCGGAACAGAAAAAGTGAGGGATTTTACAGCAAAAAGGACGTATTGACCCCTAAAAAGGAGGATTCGCGGCCAAAAAATGAGGCATTGCGCCCTAAAAATGAGGGTTTGTACCTTCTAAATGACGGTTTGAAGCAGAACAGGGAGGCTTTCAACCCTGGAACCAACGTTGCGGACACTAAAAAGGAAGCTTTGGGAACTAAAATTGAGACTTTGTGCCCTTAATGTAGCGTTTGGAGCATAGGAAAGTGGGATTTCAGAATTAACAGTAGGATTTGAAGCCTAAAAACGGTCGTTTGGAGCATAAAGATGTGGATTTCAACCCTGGATTCGAAGCTTGGGAATCTTAACAGGAGTGTTTGCACACTAACAGCGAGGGTTTGTGCCCCAAAAAGGAGGGTTTGTACCCTAAACAGGAGGGTTTGTAGAGTAAAAAGCAGGCTTTCAACCCTAGACTCACAGCTTTGGACTCTTAACCAAATCTTTGGGACCTAACATTCAGACATCGTGCCCTAAAGGAGGCGTTTGGAGCATAAAAAGGAGGGATTTTACAGTGAAATGATTTGCAGCATAAAAATGAGCGTTTGGGCCCTAAAAATGAGGGTTTGTGCAATAAACGTGAGGGTTTGGATTATAAAACGAGGAATTCAACCACAGAATCAAAGCTTTGGACTCTGAAGAGGAAGCTTTGGGACCACAAAACAAGGCTTTGTGCCCTAAATGAGATGTCCGGAACATAAAAGTGAGGGATTTTACAGTAAAAAGGACGTATTGACCCCTAAAAAGGAGGATTCGCGGCCAAAAAATGAGGCATTGCGCCCTAAAAATGAGGGTTTGTACCTTCTAAATGACGGTTTGAAGCAGAACAGGGAGGCTTTCAACCCTGGAAGCAACGTTGCGGACTCTAAAAAGGAAGCTTTGGGAGCTAAAATTGAGACTTTGTGCCCTTAATGTAGCGTTTGGAGCATAGGAAAGTGGGATTTCAGAATTGAAAGTAGGATTTAAAGCCCAAAAACGGTCGTTTGGAGCATAAAGATGTGGATTTGAACCCTGGACTCGAAGCTTGGGAATCTTAACAGGAGTGTTTGCACCCTAACAGCGAGGGCTTGTGCCCCAAAAAGGAGGGTTTGTACCCTAAACAGGAGGGTTTGTAGAGTAAAAAGCAGGCTTTCAACCCTAGACTCACAGCTTTGGACTCTTAACCAAATCTTTGGGACCTAACATTCAGACATCGTGCCCTAAAGGAGGCGTTTGGAGCATAAAAAGGAGGGATTTTACAGTGAAATGATTTGCAGCATAAAAATGAGCGTTTGGGCCCTAAAAATGAGGGTTTGTACAATAAACGTGAGGGTTTGGATTATAAAACGAGGAATTCAACCACAGAATCAAAGCTTTGGACTCGGAAGAGGAAGCTTTGGACCACAAAAAAAAGCTTTGTGCCCTAAATGAGATGTCCGGAACATAAAAGTGAGGGATTTTACAGCAAAAAGGACGTATTGACCCCTAAAAAGGAGGATTCGCGGCCAAAAAATGAGGCATTGCGCCCTAAAAATGAGGGTTTGTACCTTCTAAATGACGGTTTGAAGCAGAACAGGGAGGCTTTCAACCCTGGAAGCAACGTTGCGGACTCTAAAAAGGAAGCTTTGGGAGCTAAAATCGAGACTTTGTGCCCTTAATGTAGCGTTTGGAGCATAAGAAAGTGGGATTTCAGAATTAAAAGAAGGATTTGAGGCCTAAAAATTGTCGTTTAGAGCATAAAGATGTGGATTTGAACCCTGGACTCGAAGCTTGGGAATCTTAACAGGAGTGTTTGCACCCTAACAGCGAGGGTTTGTGCCCCAAAAAGGAGGGTTTGTATCCTACAAAGGAGGGTTTGTAGAGTAAAAAGCAGGCTTTCAACCCTAGACTCACAGCTTTGGACTCTTAACCAAATCTTTGGGACCTAACATTCAGACATCGTGCCCTAAAGGAGGCGTTTGGAGCATAAAAAGGAGGGATTTTACAGTGAAATGATTTGCAGCATAAAAATGAGCGTTTGGGCCCTAAAAATGAGGGTTTGTGCAATAAACGTGAGGGTTTGGATTATAAAACGAGGAATTCAACCACAGAATCAAAGCTTTGGACTCAGAAGAGGAAGCTTTGGACCACAAAAAAAGGCTTTGTGCCCTAAATGAGATGTCCGGAACAGAAAAGTGAGGGATTTTACAGCAAAAAGGACCTATTGACCCCTAAAAAGGAGGATTCGCGGCCAAAAAATGAGGCATTGCACCCTAAAAATGAGGGTTTGTACCTTCTAAATGACGGTTTGAAGCAGAACAGGGAGGCTTTCAACCCTGGAAGCAACGTTGCGGACACTAAAAAGGAAGCTTTGGGAGCTAAAATTGAGACTTTGTGCCCTTAATGTAGCGTTTGGAGCATAGGAAAGTGGGATTTCAGAATTAACAGTAGGATTTGAAGCCTAAAAATGGTCGTTTGGAGCATAAAGATGTGGATTTGAACCCTGGACTCGAAGCTTGGGAATCTTAACAGGAGTGTTTGCACCCTAACAGCGAGGGTTTGTGCCCCAAAAAGCAGGGTTTGTACCCTACAAAGGAGGGTTTGTAGAGTAAAAAGCAGGCTTTCAACCCTAGACTCACAGCTTTGGACTCTTAACCAAATCTTTGGGACCTAACATTCAGACATCGTGCCCTAAAGGAGGCATTTGGAGCATAAAAAGGAGGGATTTTACAGTGAAATGATTTGCAGCATAAAAATGAGCGTTTGGGCCCTAAAAATGAGGGTTTGTGCAATAAACGTGAGGGTTTGGATTATAAAACGAGGAATTCAACCACAGAATCAAAGCTTTGGACTCGGAAGAGGAAGCTTTGGACCACAAAAAAAAGCTTTGTGCCCTAAATGAGATGTCCGGAACATAAAAGTGAGGGATTTTACAGCAAAAAGGACGTATTGACCCCTAAAAAGGAGGATTCGCGGCCAAAAAATGAGGCATTGCGCCCTAAAAATGAGGGTTTGTACCTTCTAAATGACGGTTTGAAGCAGAACAGGGAGGCTTTCAACCCTGGAAGCAACGTTGCGGACTCTAAAAAGGAAGCTTTGGGAACTAAAATTGAGACTTTGTGCCCTTAATGTAGCGTTTGGAGCATAGGAAAGTGGGATTTCAGAATTAACAGTAGGATTTGAAGCCTAAAAACGGTCGTTTGGAGCATAAAGATGTGGATTTGAACCCTGGACTCGAAGCTTGGGAATCTTAACAGGAGTGTTCGCACACTAACAGCGAGGGTTTGTGCCCCAAAAAGCAGGGTTTGTACCCTAAACAGGAGGGTTTGTAGAGTAAAAAGCAGGCTTTCAACCGTAGACTCACAGCTTTGGACTCTTAACCAAATCTTTGGGACCTAACATTCAGACATCGTGCCCTAAAGGAGGCGTTTGGAGCATAAAAAGGAGGGATTTTACAGTGAAATGATTTGCAGCATAAAAATGAGCGTTTGGGCCCTAAAAATGAGGGTTTGTGCAATAAACGTGAGGGTTTGGATTATAAAACGAGGAATTCAACCACAGAACCAAAGCTTTGGACTCGGAAGAGGAAGCTTTGGGACCACAAAACAAGGCTTTGTGCCCTAAATGAGATGTCCGGAACAGAAAAAGTGAGGGATTTTACAGCAAAAAGGACGTATTGACCCCTAAAAAGGAGGATTCGCGGCCAAAAAATGAGGCATTGCGCCCTAAAAATGAGGGTTTGTACCTTCTAAATGACGGTTTGAAGCAGAACAGGGAGGCTTTCAACCCTGGAACCAACGTTGCGGACTCTAAAAAGGAAGCTTTGGGAGCTAAAATCGAGACTTTGTGCCCTTAATGTAGCGTTTGGAGCATAAGAAAGTGGGATTTCAGAATTAAAAGAAGGATTTGAGGCCTAAAAATTGTCGTTTAGAGCATAAAGATGTGGATTTGAACCCTGGACTCGAAGCTTGGGAATCTTAACAGGAGTGTTTGCACCCTAACAGCGAGGGTTTGTGCCCCAAAAAGGAGGGTTTGTACCCTAAACAGGAGGGTTTGTAGAGTAAAAAGCAGGCTTTCAACCCTAGACTCACAGCTTTGGACTCTTAACCAAATCTTTGGGACCTAACATTCAGACATCATGCCCTAAAGGAGGCGTTTGGAGCATAAAAAGGAGGGATTTTACAGTGAAATGATTTGCAGCATAAAAATGAGCGTTTGGGCCCTAAAAATGAGGGTTTGTGCAATAAACGTGAGGGTTTGGATTATAAAACGAGGAATTCAACCACAGAACCAAAGCTTTGGACTCGGAAGAGGAAGCTTTGGGACCACAAAACAAGGCTTTGTGCCCTAAATGAGATGTCCGGAACAGAAAAAGTGAGGGATTTTACAGCAAAAAGGACGTATTGACCCCTAAAAAGGAGGATTCGCGGCCAAAAAATGAGGCATTGCGCCCTAAAAATGAGGGTTTGTACCTTCTAAATGACGGTTTGAAGCAGAACAGGGAGGCTTTCAACCCTGGAAGCAACGTTGCGGACTCTAAAAAGGAAGCTTTGGGAGCTAAAATCGAGACTTTGTGCCCTTAATGTAGCGTTTGGAGCATAAGAAAGTGGGATTTCAGAATTAAAAGAAGGATTTGAGGCCTAAAAATTGTCGTTTAGAGCATAAAGATGTGGATTTGAACCCTGGACTCGAAGCTTGGGAATCTTAACAGGAGTGTTTGCACCCTAACAGCGAGGGTTTGTGCCCCAAAAAGGAGGGTTTGTACCCTAAACAGGAGGGTTTGTAGAGTAAAAAGCAGGCTTTCAACCCTAGACTCACAGTTTTGGACTCTTAACCAAATCTTTGGGACCTAACATTCAGACATCGTGCCCTAAAGGAGGCGTTTGGAGCATAAAAAGGAGGGATTTTACAGTGAAATGATTTGCAGCATAAAAATGAGCGTTTGGGCCCTAAAAATGAGGGTTTGTGCAATAAACGTGAGGGTTTGGATTATAAAACGAGGAATTCAACCACAGAATCAAAGCTTTGGACTCGGAAGAGGAAGCTTTGGACGACAAAACAAGGCTTTGTGCCCTTAATGAGATGTCCGGAACAGAAAAGTGAGAGATTTTACAGCAAAAAGGACCTATTGACCCCTAAAAAGGAGGATTCGCGGCCAAAAAATGAGGCATTGCGCCCTAAAAATGAGGGTTTGTACCTTCTAAATGACGCTTTGAAGCAGAACAGGGAGGCTTTCAACCCTGGAAGCAACATTGCAGACTCTAAAAAGGAAGCTTTGGGAGCTAAAATCGAGACTTTGTGCCCTTAATGTAGCGTTTGGAGCATAGGAAAGTGGGATTTCAGAATTAACAGTAGGATTTGAAGCCTAAAAACGGTCGTTTGGAGCATAAAGATGTGGATTTGAACCCTGGACTCGAAGCTTGGGAATCTTAACAGGAGTGTTTGCACCCTAACAGCGAGGGTTTGTGCCCCAAAAAGCAGGGTTTGTACCCTACAAAGGAGGGTTTGTAGAGTAAAAAGCAGGCTTTCAACCCTAGACTCACAGCTTTGGACTCTTAACCAAATCTTTGGGACCTAACATTCAGACATCGTGCCCTAAAGGAGGCATTTGGAGCATAAAAAGGAGGGATTTTACAGTGAAATGATTTGCAGCATAAAAATGAGCGTTTGGGCCCTAAAAATGAGGGTTTGTACAATAAACGTGAGGGTTTGGATTATAAAACGAGGAATTCAACCACAGAATCAAAGCTTTGGACTCGGAAGAGGAAGCTTTGGACCACAAAAAAAAGCTTTGTGCCCTAAAAGAGATGTCCGGAACAGAAAAGTGAGGGATTTTACAGCAAAAAGGACGTATTGACCCCTAAAAAGGAGGATTCGCGGCCAAAAAATGAGGCATTGCGCCCTAAAAATGAGGGTTTGTACCTTCTAAATGACGGTTTGAAGCAGAACAGGGAGGCTTTCAACCCTGGAAGCAACGTTGCGGACTCTAAAAAGGAAGCTTTGGGATCTAAAATTGAGACTTTGTGCCCTTAATGTAGCGTTTGGAGCATAGGAAAGTGGGATTTCAGAATTAACAGTAGGATTTGAAGCCTAAAAACGGTCGTTTGGAGCATAAAGATGTGGATTTGAACCCTGGACTCGAAGCTTGGGAATCTTAACAGGAGTGTTCGCACACTAACAGCGAGGGTTTGTGCCCCAAAAAGCAGGGTTTGTACCCTAAACAGGAGGGTTTGTAGAGTAAAAAGCAGGCTTTCAACCCTAGACTCACAGCTTTGGACTCTTAACCAAATCTTTGGGACCTAACATTCAGACATCGTGCCCTAAAGGAGGCGTTTGGAGCATAAAAAGGAGGGATTTTACAGTGAAATGATTTGCAGCATAAAAATGAGCGTTTGGGCCCTAAAAATTAGGGTTTGTGCAATAAACGTGAGGGTTTGGATTATAAAACGAGGAATTCAACCACAGAACCAAAGCTTTGGACTCGGAAGAGGAAGCTTTGGGACCACAAAACAAGGCTTTGTGCCCTAAATGAGATGTCCGGAACAGAAAAAGTGAGGGATTTTACAGCAAAAAGGACGTATTGACCCCTAAAAAGGAGGATTCGCGGCCAAAAAATGAGGCATTGCGCCCTAAAAATGAGGGTTTGTACCTTCTAAATGACGGTTTGAAGCAGAACAGGGAGGCTTTCAACCCTGGAAGCAACGTTGCGGACTCTAAAAAGGAAGCTTTGGGAGCTAAAATTGAGACTTTGTGCCCTTAATGTAGCGTTTGGAGCATAGGAAAGTGGGATTTCAGAATTGAAAGTAGGATTTAAAGCCCAAAAACGGTCGTTTGGAGCATAAAGATGTGGATTTGAACCCTGGACTCGAAGCTTGGGAATCTTAACAGGAGTGTTTGCACCCTAACAGCGAGGGTTTGTGCCCCAAAAAGCAGGGTTTGTACCCTACAAAGGAGGGTTTGTAGAGTAAAAAGCAGGCTTTCAACCCTAGACTCACAGCTTTGGACTCTTAACCAAATCTTTGGGACCTAACATTCAGACATCGTGCCCTAAAGGAGGCATTTGGAGCATAAAAAGGAGGGATTTTACAGTGAAATGATTTGCAGCATAAAAATGAGCGTTTGGGCCCTAAAAATGAGGGTTTGTACAATAAACGTGAGGGTTTGGATTATAAAACGAGGAATTCAACCACAGAATCAAAGCTTTGGACTCGGAAGAGGAAGCTTTGGACCACAAAAAAAAGCTTTGTGCCCTAAATGAGATGTCCGGAACATAAAAGTGAGGGATTTTACAGCAAAAAGGACGTATTGACCCCTAAAAAGGAGGATTCGCGGCCAAAAAATGAGGCATTGCGCCCTAAAAATGAGGGTTTGTACCTTCTAAATGACGGTTTGAAGCAGAACAGGGAGGCTTTCAACCCTGGAAGCAACGTTGCGGACTCTAAAAAGGAAGCTTTGGGAACTAAAATTGAGACTTTGTGCCCTTAATGTAGCGTTTGGAGCATAGGAAAGTGGGATTTCAGAATTAACAGTAGGATTTGAAGCCTAAAAACGGTCGTTTGGAGCATAAAGATGTGGATTTGAACCCTGGACTCGAAGCTTGGGAATCTTAACAGGAGTGTTCGCACACTAACAGCGAGGGTTTGTGCCCCAAAAAGCAGGGTTTGTACCCTAAACAGGAGGGTTTGTAGAGTAAAAAGCAGGCTTTCAACCGTAGACTCACAGCTTTGGACTCTTAACCAAATCTTTGGGACCTAACATTCAGACATCGTGCCCTAAAGGAGGCGTTTGGAGCATAAAAAGGAGGGATTTTACAGTGAAATGATTTGCAGCATAAAAATGAGCGTTTGGGCCCTAAAAATGAGGGTTTGTGCAATAAACGTGAGGGTTTGGATTATAAAACGAGGAATTCAACCACAGAACCAAAGCTTTGGACTCGGAAGAGGAAGCTTTGGGACCACAAAACAAGGCTTTGTGCCCTAAATGAGATGTCCGGAACAGAAAAAGTGAGGGATTTTACAGCAAAAAGGACGTATTGACCCCTAAAAAGGAGGATTCGCGGCCAAAAAATGAGGCATTGCGCCCTAAAAATGAGGGTTTGTACCTTCTAAATGACGGTTTGAAGCAGAACAGGGAGGCTTTCAACCCTGGAACCAACGTTGCGGACTCTAAAAAGGAAGCTTTGGGAGCTAAAATCGAGACTTTGTGCCCTTAATGTAGCGTTTGGAGCATAAGAAAGTGGGATTTCAGAATTAAAAGAAGGATTTGAGGCCTAAAAATTGTCGTTTAGAGCATAAAGATGTGGATTTGAACCCTGGACTCGAAGCTTGGGAATCTTAACAGGAGTGTTTGCACCCTAACAGCGAGGGTTTGTGCCCCAAAAAGCAGGGTTTGTACCCTACAAAGGAGGGTTTGTAGAGTAAAAAGCAGGCTTTCAACCCTAGACTCACAGCTTTGGACTCTTAACCAAATCTTTGGGACCTAACATTCAGACATCGTGCCCTAAAGGAGGCATTTGGAGCATAAAAAGGAGGGATTTTACAGTGAAATGATTTGCAGCATAAAAATGAGCGTTTGGGCCCTAAAAATGAGGGTTTGTACAATAAACGTGAGGGTTTGGATTATAAAACGAGGAATTCAACCACAGAATCAAAGCTTTGGACTCGGAAGAGGAAGCTTTGGACCACAAAAAAAAGCTTTGTGCCCTAAATGAGATGTCCGGAACATAAAAGTGAGGGATTTTACAGCAAAAAGGACGTATTGACCCCTAAAAAGGAGGATTCGCGGCCAAAAAATGAGGCATTGCGCCCTAAAAATGAGGGTTTGTACCTTCTAAATGACGGTTTGAAGCAGAACAGGGAGGCTTTCAACCCTGGAAGCAACGTTGCGGACTCTAAAAAGGAAGCTTTGGGAACTAAAATTGAGACTTTGTGCCCTTAATGTAGCGTTTGGAGCATAGGAAAGTGGGATTTCAGAATTAACAGTAGGATTTGAAGCCTAAAAACGGTCGTTTGGAGCATAAAGATGTGGATTTGAACCCTGGACTCGAAGCTTGGGAATCTTAACAGGAGTGTTCGCACACTAACAGCGAGGGTTTGTGCCCCAAAAAGCAGGGTTTGTACCCTAAACAGGAGGGTTTGTAGAGTAAAAAGCAGGCTTTCAACCGTAGACTCACAGCTTTGGACTCTTAACCAAATCTTTGGGACCTAACATTCAGACATCGTGCCCTAAAGGAGGCGTTTGGAGCATAAAAAGGAGGGATTTTACAGTGAAATGATTTGCAGCATAAAAATGAGCGTTTGGGCCCTAAAAATGAGGGTTTGTGCAATAAACGTGAGGGTTTGGATTATAAAACGAGGAATTCAACCACAGAACCAAAGCTTTGGACTCGGAAGAGGAAGCTTTGGGACCACAAAACAAGGCTTTGTGCCCTAAATGAGATGTCCGGAACAGAAAAAGTGAGGGATTTTACAGCAAAAAGGACGTATTGACCCCTAAAAAGGAGGATTCGCGGCCAAAAAATGAGGCATTGCGCCCTAAAAATGAGGGTTTGTACCTTCTAAATGACGGTTTGAAGCAGAACAGGGAGGCTTTCAACCCTGGAACCAACGTTGCGGACTCTAAAAAGGAAGCTTTGGGAGCTAAAATCGAGACTTTGTGCCCTTAATGTAGCGTTTGGAGCATAAGAAAGTGGGATTTCAGAATTAAAAGAAGGATTTGAGGCCTAAAAATTGTCGTTTAGAGCATAAAGATGTGGATTTGAACCCTGGACTCGAAGCTTGGGAATCTTAACAGGAGTGTTTGCACCCTAACAGCGAGGGTTTGTGCCCCAAAAAGGAGGGTTTGTACCCTAAACAGGAGGGTTTGTAGAGTAAAAAGCAGGCTTTCAACCCTAGACTCACAGCTTTGGACTCTTAACCAAATCTTTGGGACCTAACATTCAGACATCATGCCCTAAAGGAGGCGTTTGGAGCATAAAAAGGAGGGATTTTACAGTGAAATGATTTGCAGCATAAAAATGAGCGTTTGGGCCCTAAAAATGAGGGTTTGTGCAATAAACGTGAGGGTTTGGATTATAAAACGAGGAATTCAACCACAGAACCAAAGCTTTGGACTCGGAAGAGGAAGCTTTGGGACCACAAAACAAGGCTTTGTGCCCTAAATGAGATGTCCGGAACAGAAAAAGTGAGGGATTTTACAGCAAAAAGGACGTATTGACCCCTAAAAAGGAGGATTCGCGGCCAAAAAATGAGGCATTGCGCCCTAAAAATGAGGGTTTGTACCTTCTAAATGACGGTTTGAAGCAGAACAGGGAGGCTTTCAACCCTGGAAGCAACGTTGCGGACTCTAAAAAGGAAGCTTTGGGAGCTAAAATCGAGACTTTGTGCCCTTAATGTAGCGTTTGGAGCATAAGAAAGTGGGATTTCAGAATTAAAAGAAGGATTTGAGGCCTAAAAATTGTCGTTTAGAGCATAAAGATGTGGATTTGAACCCTGGACTCGAAGCTTGGGAATCTTAACAGGAGTGTTTGCACCCTAACAGCGAGGGTTTGTGCCCCAAAAAGGAGGGTTTGTACCCTAAACAGGAGGGTTTGTAGAGTAAAAAGCAGGCTTTCAACCCTAGACTCACAGCTTTGGACTCTTAACCAAATCTTTGGGACCTAACATTCAGACATCGTGCCCTAAAGGAGGCGTTTGGAGCATAAAAAGGAGGGATTTTACAGTGAAATGATTTGCAGCATAAAAATGAGCGTTTGGGCCCTAAAAATGAGGGTTTGTGCAATAAACGTGAGGGTTTGGATTATAAAACGAGGAATTCAACCACAGAATCAAAGCTTTGGACTCGGAAGAGGAAGCTTTGGACGACAAAACAAGGCTTTGTGCCCTTAATGAGATGTCCGGAACAGAAAAGTGAGAGATTTTACAGCAAAAAGGACCTATTGACCCCTAAAAAGGAGGATTCGCGGCCAAAAAATGAGGCATTGCGCCCTAAAAATGAGGGTTTGTACCTTCTAAATGACGCTTTGAAGCAGAACAGGGAGGCTTTCAACCCTGGAAGCAACATTGCAGACTCTAAAAAGGAAGCTTTGGGAGCTAAAATCGAGACTTTGTGCCCTTAATGTAGCGTTTGGAGCATAAAAAAGTGGGATTTCAGAATTAACAGTAGGATTTGAAGCCTAAAAATGGTCGTTTTTAGCATAAAGATGTGGATTTGAACCCTGGACTCGAAGCTTGGGAATCTTAACAGGAGTGTTTGCACCCTAACAGCGAGGGTTTGTGCCCCAAAAAGGAGGGTTTGTATCCTACAAAGGAGGGTTTGTAGAGTAAAAAGCAGGCTTTCAACCCTAGACTCACAGCTTTGGACTCTTAACCAAATCTTTGGGACCTAACATTCAGACATCGTGCCCTAAAGGAGGCGTTTGGAGCATAAAAAGGAGGGATTTTACAGTGAAATGATTTGCAGCATAAAAATGAGCGTTTGGGCCCTAAAAATGAGGGTTTGTGCAATAAACGTGAGGGTTTGGATTATAAAACGAGGAATTCAACCACAGAATCAAAGCTTTGGACTCGGAAGAGGAAGCTTTGGACCACAAAAAAAAGGCTTTGTGCCCTAAATGAGATGTCCGGAACAGAAAAGTGAGGGATTTTACAGCAAAAAGGACCTATTGACCCCTAAAAAGGAGGATTCGCGGCCAAAAAATGAGGCATTGCACCCTAAAAATGAGGGTTTGTACCTTCTAAATGACGGTTTGAAGCAGAACAGGGAGGCTTTCAACCCTGGAAGCAACGTTGCGGACACTAAAAAGGAAGCTTTGGGAGCTAAAATTGAGACTTTGTGCCCTTAATGTAGCGTTTGGAGCATAGGAAAGTGGGATTTCAGAATTAACAGTAGGATTTGAAGCCTAAAAACGGTCGTTTGGAGCATAAAGATGTGGATTTGAACCCTGGACTCGAAGCTTGGGAATCTTAACAGGAGTGTTTGCACCCTAACAGCGAGGGTTTGTGCCCCAAAAAGCAGGGTTTGTACCCTACAAAGGAGGGTTTGTAGAGTAAAAAGCAGGCTTTCAACCCTAGACTCACAGCTTTGGACTCTTAACCAAATCTTTGGGACCTAACATTCAGACATCGTGCCCTAAAGGAGGCATTTGGAGCATAAAAAGGAGGGATTTTACAGTGAAATGATTTGCAGCATAAAAATGAGCGTTTGGGCCCTAAAAATGAGGGTTTGTACAATAAACGTGAGGGTTTGGATTATAAAACGAGGAATTCAACCACAGAATCAAAGCTTTGGACTCGGAAGAGGAAGCTTTGGACCACAAAAAAAAGCTTTGTGCCCTAAAAGAGATGTCCGGAACAGAAAAGTGAGGGATTTTACAGCAAAAAGGACGTATTGACCCCTAAAAAGGAGGATTCGCGGCCAAAAAATGAGGCATTGCGCCCTAAAAATGAGGGTTTGTACCTTCTAAATGACGGTTTGAAGCAGAACAGGGAGGCTTTCAACCCTGGAAGCAACGTTGCGGACTCTAAAAAGGAAGCTTTGGGATCTAAAATTGAGACTTTGTGCCCTTAATGTAGCGTTTGGAGCATAGGAAAGTGGGATTTCAGAATTAACAGTAGGATTTGAAGCCTAAAAACGGTCGTTTGGAGCATAAAGATGTGGATTTGAACCCTGGACTCGAAGCTTGGGAATCTTAACAGGAGTGTTCGCACACTAACAGCGAGGGTTTGTGCCCCAAAAAGCAGGGTTTGTACCCTAAACAGGAGGGTTTGTAGAGTAAAAAGCAGGCTTTCAACCCTAGACTCACAGCTTTGGACTCTTAACCAAATCTTTGGGACCTAACATTCAGACATCGTGCCCTAAAGGAGGCGTTTGGAGCATAAAAAGGAGGGATTTTACAGTGAAATGATTTGCAGCATAAAAATGAGCGTTTGGGCCCTAAAAATTAGGGTTTGTGCAATAAACGTGAGGGTTTGGATTATAAAACGAGGAATTCAACCACAGAACCAAAGCTTTGGACTCGGAAGAGGAAGCTTTGGGACCACAAAACAAGGCTTTGTGCCCTAAATGAGATGTCCGGAACAGAAAAAGTGAGGGATTTTACAGCAAAAAGGACGTATTGACCCCTAAAAAGGAGGATTCGCGGCCAAAAAATGAGGCATTGCGCCCTAAAAATGAGGGTTTGTACCTTCTAAATGACGGTTTGAAGCAGAACAGGGAGGCTTTCAACCCTGGAAGCAACGTTGCGGACTCTAAAAAGGAAGCTTTGGGAGCTAAAATTGAGACTTTGTGCCCTTAATGTAGCGTTTGGAGCATAGGAAAGTGGGATTTCAGAATTGAAAGTAGGATTTAAAGCCCAAAAACGGTCGTTTGGAGCATAAAGATGTGGATTTGAACCCTGGACTCGAAGCTTGGGAATCTTAACAGGAGTGTTTGCACCCTAACAGCGAGGGCTTGTGCCCCAAAAAGGAGGGTTTGTACCCTAAACAGGAGGGTTTGTAGAGTAAAAAGCAGGCTTTCAACCCTAGACTCACAGCTTTGGACTCTTAACCAAATCTTTGGGACCTAACATTCAGACATCGTGCCCTAAAGGAGGCGTTTGGAGCATAAAAAGGAGGGATTTTACAGTGAAATGATTTGCAGCATAAAAATGAGCGTTTGGGCCCTAAAAATGAGGGTTTGTGCAATAAACGTGAGGGTTTGGATTATAAAACGAGGAATTCAACCACAGAACCAAAGCTTTGGACTCGGAAGAGGAAGCTTTGGGACCACAAAACAAGGCTTTGTGCCCTAAATGAGATGTCCGGAACAGAAAAAGTGAGGGATTTTACAGCAAAAAGGACGTATTGACCCCTAAAAAGGAGGATTCGCGGCCAAAAAATGAGGCATTGCGCCCTAAAAATGAGGGTTTGTACCTTCTAAATGACGGTTTGAAGCAGAACAGGGAGGCTTTCAACCCTGGAACCAACGTTGCGGACACTAAAAAGGAAGCTTTGGGAACTAAAATTGAGACTTTGTGCCCTTAATGTAGCGTTTGGAGCATAGGAAAGTGGGATTTCAGAATTAACAGTAGGATTTGAAGCCTAAAAACGGTCGTTTGGAGCATAAAGATGTGGATTTCAACCCTGGATTCGAAGCTTGGGAATCTTAACAGGAGTGTTTGCACACTAACAGCGAGGGTTTGTGCCCCAAAAAGGAGGGTTTGTACCCTAAACAGGAGGGTTTGTAGAGTAAAAAGCAGGCTTTCAACCCTAGACTCACAGCTTTGGACTCTTAACCAAATCTTTGGGACCTAACATTCAGACATCGTGCCCTAAAGGAGGCGTTTGGAGCATAAAAAGGAGGGATTTTACAGTGAAATGATTTGCAGCATAAAAATGAGCGTTTGGGCCCTAAAAATGAGGGTTTGTGCAATAAACGTGAGGGTTTGGATTATAAAACGAGGAATTCAACCACAGAATCAAAGCTTTGGACTCTGAAGAGGAAGCTTTGGGACCACAAAACAAGGCTTTGTGCCCTAAATGAGATGTCCGGAACATAAAAGTGAGGGATTTTACAGTAAAAAGGACGTATTGACCCCTAAAAAGGAGGATTCGCGGCCAAAAAATGAGGCATTGCGCCCTAAAAATGAGGGTTTGTACCTTCTAAATGACGGTTTGAAGCAGAACAGGGAGGCTTTCAACCCTGGAAGCAACGTTGCGGACTCTAAAAAGGAAGCTTTGGGAGCTAAAATTGAGACTTTGTGCCCTTAATGTAGCGTTTGGAGCATAGGAAAGTGGGATTTCAGAATTGAAAGTAGGATTTAAAGCCCAAAAACGGTCGTTTGGAGCATAAAGATGTGGATTTGAACCCTGGACTCGAAGCTTGGGAATCTTAACAGGAGTGTTTGCACCCTAACAGCGAGGGCTTGTGCCCCAAAAAGGAGGGTTTGTACCCTAAACAGGAGGGTTTGTAGAGTAAAAAGCAGGCTTTCAACCCTAGACTCACAGCTTTGGACTCTTAACCAAATCTTTGGGACCTAACATTCAGACATCGTGCCCTAAAGGAGGCGTTTGGAGCATAAAAAGGAGGGATTTTACAGTGAAATGATTTGCAGCATAAAAATGAGCGTTTGGGCCCTAAAAATGAGGGTTTGTACAATAAACGTGAGGGTTTGGATTATAAAACGAGGAATTCAACCACAGAATCAAAGCTTTGGACTCGGAAGAGGAAGCTTTGGACCACAAAAAAAAGCTTTGTGCCCTAAATGAGATGTCCGGAACATAAAAGTGAGGGATTTTACAGCAAAAAGGACGTATTGACCCCTAAAAAGGAGGATTCGCGGCCAAAAAATGAGGCATTGCGCCCTAAAAATGAGGGTTTGTACCTTCTAAATGACGGTTTGAAGCAGAACAGGGAGGCTTTCAACCCTGGAAGCAACGTTGCGGACTCTAAAAAGGAAGCTTTGGGAGCTAAAATCGAGACTTTGTGCCCTTAATGTAGCGTTTGGAGCATAAGAAAGTGGGATTTCAGAATTAAAAGAAGGATTTGAGGCCTAAAAATTGTCGTTTAGAGCATAAAGATGTGGATTTGAACCCTGGACTCGAAGCTTGGGAATCTTAACAGGAGTGTTTGCACCCTAACAGCGAGGGTTTGTGCCCCAAAAAGGAGGGTTTGTATCCTACAAAGGAGGGTTTGTAGAGTAAAAAGCAGGCTTTCAACCCTAGACTCACAGCTTTGGACTCTTAACCAAATCTTTGGGACCTAACATTCAGACATCGTGCCCTAAAGGAGGCGTTTGGAGCATAAAAAGGAGGGATTTTACAGTGAAATGATTTGCAGCATAAAAATGAGCGTTTGGGCCCTAAAAATGAGGGTTTGTGCAATAAACGTGAGGGTTTGGATTATAAAACGAGGAATTCAACCACAGAATCAAAGCTTTGGACTCAGAAGAGGAAGCTTTGGACCACAAAAAAAGGCTTTGTGCCCTAAATGAGATGTCCGGAACAGAAAAGTGAGGGATTTTACAGCAAAAAGGACCTATTGACCCCTAAAAAGGAGGATTCGCGGCCAAAAAATGAGGCATTGCACCCTAAAAATGAGGGTTTGTACCTTCTAAATGACGGTTTGAAGCAGAACAGGGAGGCTTTCAACCCTGGAAGCAACGTTGCGGACACTAAAAAGGAAGCTTTGGGAGCTAAAATTGAGACTTTGTGCCCTTAATGTAGCGTTTGGAGCATAGGAAAGTGGGATTTCAGAATTAACAGTAGGATTTGAAGCCTAAAAATGGTCGTTTGGAGCATAAAGATGTGGATTTGAACCCTGGACTCGAAGCTTGGGAATCTTAACAGGAGTGTTTGCACCCTAACAGCGAGGGTTTGTGCCCCAAAAAGCAGGGTTTGTACCCTACAAAGGAGGGTTTGTAGAGTAAAAAGCAGGCTTTCAACCCTAGACTCACAGCTTTGGACTCTTAACCAAATCTTTGGGACCTAACATTCAGACATCGTGCCCTAAAGGAGGCATTTGGAGCATAAAAAGGAGGGATTTTACAGTGAAATGATTTGCAGCATAAAAATGAGCGTTTGGGCCCTAAAAATGAGGGTTTGTACAATAAACGTGAGGGTTTGGATTATAAAACGAGGAATTCAACCACAGAATCAAAGCTTTGGACTCGGAAGAGGAAGCTTTGGACCACAAAAAAAAGCTTTGTGCCCTAAATGAGATGTCCGGAACATAAAAGTGAGGGATTTTACAGCAAAAAGGACGTATTGACCCCTAAAAAGGAGGATTCGCGGCCAAAAAATGAGGCATTGCGCCCTAAAAATGAGGGTTTGTACCTTCTAAATGACGGTTTGAAGCAGAACAGGGAGGCTTTCAACCCTGGAAGCAACGTTGCGGACTCTAAAAAGGAAGCTTTGGGAACTAAAATTGAGACTTTGTGCCCTTAATGTAGCGTTTGGAGCATAGGAAAGTGGGATTTCAGAATTAACAGTAGGATTTGAAGCCTAAAAACGGTCGTTTGGAGCATAAAGATGTGGATTTGAACCCTGGACTCGAAGCTTGGGAATCTTAACAGGAGTGTTCGCACACTAACAGCGAGGGTTTGTGCCCCAAAAAGCAGGGTTTGTACCCTAAACAGGAGGGTTTGTAGAGTAAAAAGCAGGCTTTCAACCGTAGACTCACAGCTTTGGACTCTTAACCAAATCTTTGGGACCTAACATTCAGACATCGTGCCCTAAAGGAGGCGTTTGGAGCATAAAAAGGAGGGATTTTACAGTGAAATGATTTGCAGCATAAAAATGAGCGTTTGGGCCCTAAAAATGAGGGTTTGTGCAATAAACGTGAGGGTTTGGATTATAAAACGAGGAATTCAACCACAGAACCAAAGCTTTGGACTCGGAAGAGGAAGCTTTGGGACCACAAAACAAGGCTTTGTGCCCTAAATGAGATGTCCGGAACAGAAAAAGTGAGGGATTTTACAGCAAAAAGGACGTATTGACCCCTAAAAAGGAGGATTCGCGGCCAAAAAATGAGGCATTGCGCCCTAAAAATGAGGGTTTGTACCTTCTAAATGACGGTTTGAAGCAGAACAGGGAGGCTTTCAACCCTGGAACCAACGTTGCGGACTCTAAAAAGGAAGCTTTGGGAGCTAAAATCGAGACTTTGTGCCCTTAATGTAGCGTTTGGAGCATAAGAAAGTGGGATTTCAGAATTAAAAGAAGGATTTGAGGCCTAAAAATTGTCGTTTAGAGCATAAAGATGTGGATTTGAACCCTGGACTCGAAGCTTGGGAATCTTAACAGGAGTGTTTGCACCCTAACAGCGAGGGTTTGTGCCCCAAAAAGGAGGGTTTGTACCCTAAACAGGAGGGTTTGTAGAGTAAAAAGCAGGCTTTCAACCCTAGACTCACAGCTTTGGACTCTTAACCAAATCTTTGGGACCTAACATTCAGACATCATGCCCTAAAGGAGGCGTTTGGAGCATAAAAAGGAGGGATTTTACAGTGAAATGATTTGCAGCATAAAAATGAGCGTTTGGGCCCTAAAAATGAGGGTTTGTGCAATAAACGTGAGGGTTTGGATTATAAAACGAGGAATTCAACCACAGAACCAAAGCTTTGGACTCGGAAGAGGAAGCTTTGGGACCACAAAACAAGGCTTTGTGCCCTAAATGAGATGTCCGGAACAGAAAAAGTGAGGGATTTTACAGCAAAAAGGACGTATTGACCCCTAAAAAGGAGGATTCGCGGCCAAAAAATGAGGCATTGCGCCCTAAAAATGAGGGTTTGTACCTTCTAAATGACGGTTTGAAGCAGAACAGGGAGGCTTTCAACCCTGGAAGCAACGTTGCGGACTCTAAAAAGGAAGCTTTGGGAGCTAAAATCGAGACTTTGTGCCCTTAATGTAGCGTTTGGAGCATAAGAAAGTGGGATTTCAGAATTAAAAGAAGGATTTGAGGCCTAAAAATTGTCGTTTAGAGCATAAAGATGTGGATTTGAACCCTGGACTCGAAGCTTGGGAATCTTAACAGGAGTGTTTGCACCCTAACAGCGAGGGTTTGTGCCCCAAAAAGGAGGGTTTGTACCCTAAACAGGAGGGTTTGTAGAGTAAAAAGCAGGCTTTCAACCCTAGACTCACAGTTTTGGACTCTTAACCAAATCTTTGGGACCTAACATTCAGACATCGTGCCCTAAAGGAGGCGTTTGGAGCATAAAAAGGAGGGATTTTACAGTGAAATGATTTGCAGCATAAAAATGAGCGTTTGGGCCCTAAAAATGAGGGTTTGTGCAATAAACGTGAGGGTTTGGATTATAAAACGAGGAATTCAACCACAGAATCAAAGCTTTGGACTCGGAAGAGGAAGCTTTGGACGACAAAACAAGGCTTTGTGCCCTTAATGAGATGTCCGGAACAGAAAAGTGAGAGATTTTACAGCAAAAAGGACCTATTGACCCCTAAAAAGGAGGATTCGCGGCCAAAAAATGAGGCATTGCGCCCTAAAAATGAGGGTTTGTACCTTCTAAATGACGCTTTGAAGCAGAACAGGGAGGCTTTCAACCCTGGAAGCAACATTGCAGACTCTAAAAAGGAAGCTTTGGGAGCTAAAATCGAGACTTTGTGCCCTTAATGTAGCGTTTGGAGCATAAAAAAGTGGGATTTCAGAATTAACAGTAGGATTTGAAGCCTAAAAATGGTCGTTTTTAGCATAAAGATGTGGATTTGAACCCTGGACTCGAAGCTTGGGAATCTTAACAGGAGTGTTTGCACCCTAACAGCGAGGGTTTGTGCCCCAAAAAGGAGGGTTTGTATCCTACAAAGGAGGGTTTGTAGAGTAAAAAGCAGGCTTTCAACCCTAGACTCACAGCTTTGGACTCTTAACCAAATCTTTGGGACCTAACATTCAGACATCGTGCCCTAAAGGAGGCGTTTGGAGCATAAAAAGGAGGGATTTTACAGTGAAATGATTTGCAGCATAAAAATGAGCGTTTGGGCCCTAAAAATGAGGGTTTGTGCAATAAACGTGAGGGTTTGGATTATAAAACGAGGAATTCAACCACAGAATCAAAGCTTTGGACTCGGAAGAGGAAGCTTTGGACCACAAAAAAAAGGCTTTGTGCCCTAAATGAGATGTCCGGAACAGAAAAGTGAGGGATTTTACAGCAAAAAGGACCTATTGACCCCTAAAAAGGAGGATTCGCGGCCAAAAAATGAGGCATTGCACCCTAAAAATGAGGGTTTGTACCTTCTAAATGACGGTTTGAAGCAGAACAGGGAGGCTTTCAACCCTGGAAGCAACGTTGCGGACACTAAAAAGGAAGCTTTGGGAGCTAAAATTGAGACTTTGTGCCCTTAATGTAGCGTTTGGAGCATAGGAAAGTGGGATTTCAGAATTAACAGTAGAATTTGAAGCCTAAAAACGGTCGTTTGGAGCATAAAGATGTGGATTTGAACCCTGGACTCGAAGCTTGGGAATCTTAACAGGAGTGTTTGCACCCTAACAGCGAGGGTTTGTGCCCCAAAAAGCAGGGTTTGTACCCTACAAAGGAGGGTTTGTAGAGTAAAAAGCAGGCTTTCAACCCTAGACTCACAGCTTTGGACTCTTAACCAAATCTTTGGGACCTAACATTCAGACATCGTGCCCTAAAGGAGGCATTTGGAGCATAAAAAGGAGGGATTTTACAGTGAAATGATTTGCAGCATAAAAATGAGCGTTTGGGCCCTAAAAATGAGGGTTTGTACAATAAACGTGAGGGTTTGGATTATAAAACGAGGAATTCAACCACAGAATCAAAGCTTTGGACTCGGAAGAGGAAGCTTTGGACCACAAAAAAAAGCTTTGTGCCCTAAAAGAGATGTCCGGAACAGAAAAGTGAGGGATTTTACAGCAAAAAGGACGTATTGACCCCTAAAAAGGAGGATTCGCGGCCAAAAAATGAGGCATTGCGCCCTAAAAATGAGGGTTTGTACCTTCTAAATGACGGTTTGAAGCAGAACAGGGAGGCTTTCAACCCTGGAAGCAACGTTGCGGACTCTAAAAAGGAAGCTTTGGGATCTAAAATTGAGACTTTGTGCCCTTAATGTAGCGTTTGGAGCATAGGAAAGTGGGATTTCAGAATTAACAGTAGGATTTGAAGCCTAAAAACGGTCGTTTGGAGCATAAAGATGTGGATTTGAACCCTGGACTCGAAGCTTGGGAATCTTAACAGGAGTGTTCGCACACTAACAGCGAGGGTTTGTGCCCCAAAAAGCAGGGTTTGTACCCTAAACAGGAGGGTTTGTAGAGTAAAAAGCAGGCTTTCAACCCTAGACTCACAGCTTTGGACTCTTAACCAAATCTTTGGGACCTAACATTCAGACATCGTGCCCTAAAGGAGGCGTTTGGAGCATAAAAAGGAGGGATTTTACAGTGAAATGATTTGCAGCATAAAAATGAGCGTTTGGGCCCTAAAAATTAGGGTTTGTGCAATAAACGTGAGGGTTTGGATTATAAAACGAGGAATTCAACCACAGAACCAAAGCTTTGGACTCGGAAGAGGAAGCTTTGGGACCACAAAACAAGGCTTTGTGCCCTAAATGAGATGTCCGGAACAGAAAAAGTGAGGGATTTTACAGCAAAAAGGACGTATTGACCCCTAAAAAGGAGGATTCGCGGCCAAAAAATGAGGCATTGCGCCCTAAAAATGAGGGTTTGTACCTTCTAAATGACGGTTTGAAGCAGAACAGGGAGGCTTTCAACCCTGGAAGCAACGTTGCGGACTCTAAAAAGGAAGCTTTGGGAGCTAAAATTGAGACTTTGTGCCCTTAATGTAGCGTTTGGAGCATAGGAAAGTGGGATTTCAGAATTGAAAGTAGGATTTAAAGCCCAAAAACGGTCGTTTGGAGCATAAAGATGTGGATTTGAACCCTGGACTCGAAGCTTGGGAATCTTAACAGGAGTGTTTGCACCCTAACAGCGAGGGCTTGTGCCCCAAAAAGGAGGGTTTGTACCCTAAACAGGAGGGTTTGTAGAGTAAAAAGCAGGCTTTCAACCCTAGACTCACAGCTTTGGACTCTTAACCAAATCTTTGGGACCTAACATTCAGACATCGTGCCCTAAAGGAGGCGTTTGGAGCATAAAAAGGAGGGATTTTACAGTGAAATGATTTGCAGCATAAAAATGAGCGTTTGGGCCCTAAAAATGAGGGTTTGTACAATAAACGTGAGGGTTTGGATTATAAAACGAGGAATTCAACCACAGAATCAAAGCTTTGGACTCGGAAGAGGAAGCTTTGGACCACAAAAAAAAGCTTTGTGCCCTAAATGAGATGTCCGGAACATAAAAGTGAGGGATTTTACAGCAAAAAGGACGTATTGACCCCTAAAAAGGAGGATTCGCGGCCAAAAAATGAGGCATTGCGCCCTAAAAATGAGGGTTTGTACCTTCTAAATGACGGTTTGAAGCAGAACAGGGAGGCTTTCAACCCTGGAAGCAACGTTGCGGACTCTAAAAAGGAAGCTTTGGGAGCTAAAATCGAGACTTTGTGCCCTTAATGTAGCGTTTGGAGCATAAGAAAGTGGGATTTCAGAATTAAAAGAAGGATTTGAGGCCTAAAAATTGTCGTTTAGAGCATAAAGATGTGGATTTGAACCCTGGACTCGAAGCTTGGGAATCTTAACAGGAGTGTTTGCACCCTAACAGCGAGGGTTTGTGCCCCAAAAAGGAGGGTTTGTATCCTACAAAGGAGGGTTTGTAGAGTAAAAAGCAGGCTTTCAACCCTAGACTCACAGCTTTGGACTCTTAACCAAATCTTTGGGACCTAACATTCAGACATCATGCCCTAAAGGAGGCGTTTGGAGCATAAAAAGGAGGGATTTTACAGTGAAATGATTTGCAGCATAAAAATGAGCGTTTGGGCCCTAAAAATGAGGGTTTGTGCAATAAACGTGAGGGTTTGGATTATAAAACGAGGAATTCAACCACAGAATCAAAGCTTTGGACTCGGAAGAGGAAGCTTTGGGACCACAAAACAAGGCTTTGTGCCCTAAATGAGATGTCCGGAACAGAAAAAGTGAGGGATTTTACAGCAAAAAGGACGTATTGACCCCTAAAAAGGAGGATTCGCGGCCAAAAAATGAGGCATTGCGCCCTAAAAATGAGGGTTTGTACCTTCTAAATGACGGTTTGAAGCAGAACAGGGAGGCTTTCAACCCTGGAAGCAACGTTGCGGACTCTAAAAAGGAAGCTTTGGGAGCTAAAATCGAGACTTTGTGCCCTTAATGTAGCGTTTGGAGCATAAGAAAGTGGGATTTCAGAATTAAAAGAAGGATTTGAGGCCTAAAAATGGTCGTTTAGAGCATAAAGATGTGGATTTGAACCCTGGACTCGAAGCTTGGGAATCTTAACAGGAGTGTTTGCACCCTAACAGCGAGGGTTTGTGCCCCAAAAAGGAGGGTTTGTACCCTAAACAGGAGGGTTTGTAGAGTAAAAAGCAGGCTTTCAACCCTAGACTCACAGTTTTGGACTCTTAACCAAATCTTTGGGACCTAACATTCAGACATCGTGCCCTAAAGGAGGCGTTTGGAGCATAAAAAGGAGGGATTTTCCAGTGAAATGATTTGCAGCATAAAAATGAGCGTTTGGGCCCTAAAAATGAGGGTTTGTGCAATAAACGTGAGGGTTTGGATTATAAAACAAGGAATTCAACCACAGAATCAAAGCTTTGGACTCGGAAGAGGAAGCTTTGGGACCACAAAACAAGGCTTTGTGCCCTAAATGAGATGTCCGGAACAGAAAAGTGAGGGATTTTACAGCAAAAAGGACCTATTGACCCCTAAAAAGGAGGATTCGCGGCCAAAAAATGAGGCATTGCGCCCTAAAAATGAGGGTTTGTACCTTCTAAATGACGGTTTGAAGCAGAACAGGGAGGCTTTCAACCCTGGAAGCAACGTTGCGGACTCTAAAAAGGAAGCTTTGGGAGCTAAAATTGAGACTTTGTGCCCTTAATGTAGCGTTTGGAGCATAGGAAAGTGGGATTTCAGAATTGAAAGTAGGATTTAAAGCCCAAAAACGGTCGTTTGGAGCATAAAGATGTGGATTTGAACCCTGGACTCGAAGCTTGGGAATCTTAACAGGAGTGTTTGCACCCTAACAGCGAGGGTTTGTGCCCCAAAAAGGAGGGTTTGTATCCTACAAAGGAGGGTTTGTAGAGTAAAAAGCAGGCTTTCAACCCTAGACTCACAGCTTTGGGCTCTTAACCAAATCTTTGGGACCTAACATTCAGACATCGTGCCCTAAAGGAGGCGTTTGGAGCATAAAAAGGAGGGATTTTACAGTGAAATGATTTGCAGCATAAAAATGAGCGTTTGGGCCCTAAAAATGAGGGTTTGTGCAATAAACGTGAGGGTTTGGATTATAAAACGAGGAATTCAACCACAGAACCAAAGCTTTGGACTCGGAAGAGGAAGCTTTGGGACCACAAAACAAGGCTTTGTGCCCTAAATGAGATGTCCGGAACAGAAAAAGTGAGGGATTTTACAGCAAAAAGGACGTATTGACCCCTAAAAAGGAGGATTCGCGGCCAAAAAATGAGGCATTGCGCCCTAAAAATGAGGGTTTGTACCTTCTAAATGACGGTTTGAAGCAGAACAGGGAGGCTTTCAACCCTGGAACCAACGTTGCGGACACTAAAAAGGAAGCTTTGGGAACTAAAATTGAGACTTTGTGCCCTTAATGTAGCGTTTGGAGCATAGGAAAGTGGGATTTCAGAATTAACAGTAGGATTTGAAGCCTAAAAACGGTCGTTTGGAGCATAAAGATGTGGATTTCAACCCTGGATTCGAAGCTTGGGAATCTTAACAGGAGTGTTTGCACACTAACAGCGAGGGTTTGTGCCCCAAAAAGGAGGGTTTGTACCCTAAACAGGAGGGTTTGTAGAGTAAAAAGCAGGCTTTCAACCCTAGACTCACAGCTTTGGACTCTTAACCAAATCTTTGGGACCTAACATTCAGACATCGTGCCCTAAAGGAGGCGTTTGGAGCATAAAAAGGAGGGATTTTACAGTGAAATGATTTGCAGCATAAAAATGAGCGTTTGGGCCCTAAAAATGAGGGTTTGTGCAATAAACGTGAGGGTTTGGATTATAAAACGAGGAATTCAACCACAGAATCAAAGCTTTGGACTCTGAAGAGGAAGCTTTGGGACCACAAAACAAGGCTTTGTGCCCTAAATGAGATGTCCGGAACATAAAAGTGAGGGATTTTACAGTAAAAAGGACGTATTGACCCCTAAAAAGGAGGATTCGCGGCCAAAAAATGAGGCATTGCGCCCTAAAAATGAGGGTTTGTACCTTCTAAATGACGGTTTGAAGCAGAACAGGGAGGCTTTCAACCCTGGAAGCAACGTTGCGGACTCTAAAAAGGAAGCTTTGGGAGCTAAAATTGAGACTTTGTGCCCTTAATGTAGCGTTTGGAGCATAGGAAAGTGGGATTTCAGAATTGAAAGTAGGATTTAAAGCCCAAAAACGGTCGTTTGGAGCATAAAGATGTGGATTTGAACCCTGGACTCGAAGCTTGGGAATCTTAACAGGAGTGTTTGCACCCTAACAGCGAGGGCTTGTGCCCCAAAAAGGAGGGTTTGTACCCTAAACAGGAGGGTTTGTAGAGTAAAAAGCAGGCTTTCAACCCTAGACTCACAGCTTTGGACTCTTAACCAAATCTTTGGGACCTAACATTCAGACATCGTGCCCTAAAGGAGGCGTTTGGAGCATAAAAAGGAGGGATTTTACAGTGAAATGATTTGCAGCATAAAAATGAGCGTTTGGGCCCTAAAAATGAGGGTTTGTACAATAAACGTGAGGGTTTGGATTATAAAACGAGGAATTCAACCACAGAATCAAAGCTTTGGACTCGGAAGAGGAAGCTTTGGACCACAAAAAAAAGCTTTGTGCCCTAAATGAGATGTCCGGAACATAAAAGTGAGGGATTTTACAGCAAAAAGGACGTATTGACCCCTAAAAAGGAGGATTCGCGGCCAAAAAATGAGGCATTGCGCCCTAAAAATGAGGGTTTGTACCTTCTAAATGACGGTTTGAAGCAGAACAGGGAGGCTTTCAACCCTGGAAGCAACGTTGCGGACTCTAAAAAGGAAGCTTTGGGAGCTAAAATCGAGACTTTGTGCCCTTAATGTAGCGTTTGGAGCATAAGAAAGTGGGATTTCAGAATTAAAAGAAGGATTTGAGGCCTAAAAATTGTCGTTTAGAGCATAAAGATGTGGATTTGAACCCTGGACTCGAAGCTTGGGAATCTTAACAGGAGTGTTTGCACCCTAACAGCGAGGGTTTGTGCCCCAAAAAGGAGGGTTTGTATCCTACAAAGGAGGGTTTGTAGAGTAAAAAGCAGGCTTTCAACCCTAGACTCACAGCTTTGGACTCTTAACCAAATCTTTGGGACCTAACATTCAGACATCGTGCCCTAAAGGAGGCGTTTGGAGCATAAAAAGGAGGGATTTTACAGTGAAATGATTTGCAGCATAAAAATGAGCGTTTGGGCCCTAAAAATGAGGGTTTGTGCAATAAACGTGAGGGTTTGGATTATAAAACGAGGAATTCAACCACAGAATCAAAGCTTTGGACTCAGAAGAGGAAGCTTTGGACCACAAAAAAAGGCTTTGTGCCCTAAATGAGATGTCCGGAACAGAAAAGTGAGGGATTTTACAGCAAAAAGGACCTATTGACCCCTAAAAAGGAGGATTCGCGGCCAAAAAATGAGGCATTGCACCCTAAAAATGAGGGTTTGTACCTTCTAAATGACGGTTTGAAGCAGAACAGGGAGGCTTTCAACCCTGGAAGCAACGTTGCGGACACTAAAAAGGAAGCTTTGGGAGCTAAAATTGAGACTTTGTGCCCTTAATGTAGCGTTTGGAGCATAGGAAAGTGGGATTTCAGAATTAACAGTAGGATTTGAAGCCTAAAAATGGTCGTTTGGAGCATAAAGATGTGGATTTGAACCCTGGACTCGAAGCTTGGGAATCTTAACAGGAGTGTTTGCACCCTAACAGCGAGGGTTTGTGCCCCAAAAAGCAGGGTTTGTACCCTACAAAGGAGGGTTTGTAGAGTAAAAAGCAGGCTTTCAACCCTAGACTCACAGCTTTGGACTCTTAACCAAATCTTTGGGACCTAACATTCAGACATCGTGCCCTAAAGGAGGCATTTGGAGCATAAAAAGGAGGGATTTTACAGTGAAATGATTTGCAGCATAAAAATGAGCGTTTGGGCCCTAAAAATGAGGGTTTGTACAATAAACGTGAGGGTTTGGATTATAAAACGAGGAATTCAACCACAGAATCAAAGCTTTGGACTCGGAAGAGGAAGCTTTGGACCACAAAAAAAAGCTTTGTGCCCTAAATGAGATGTCCGGAACATAAAAGTGAGGGATTTTACAGCAAAAAGGACGTATTGACCCCTAAAAAGGAGGATTCGCGGCCAAAAAATGAGGCATTGCGCCCTAAAAATGAGGGTTTGTACCTTCTAAATGACGGTTTGAAGCAGAACAGGGAGGCTTTCAACCCTGGAAGCAACGTTGCGGACTCTAAAAAGGAAGCTTTGGGAACTAAAATTGAGACTTTGTGCCCTTAATGTAGCGTTTGGAGCATAGGAAAGTGGGATTTCAGAATTAACAGTAGGATTTGAAGCCTAAAAACGGTCGTTTGGAGCATAAAGATGTGGATTTGAACCCTGGACTCGAAGCTTGGGAATCTTAACAGGAGTGTTCGCACACTAACAGCGAGGGTTTGTGCCCCAAAAAGCAGGGTTTGTACCCTAAACAGGAGGGTTTGTAGAGTAAAAAGCAGGCTTTCAACCGTAGACTCACAGCTTTGGACTCTTAACCAAATCTTTGGGACCTAACATTCAGACATCGTGCCCTAAAGGAGGCGTTTGGAGCATAAAAAGGAGGGATTTTACAGTGAAATGATTTGCAGCATAAAAATGAGCGTTTGGGCCCTAAAAATGAGGGTTTGTGCAATAAACGTGAGGGTTTGGATTATAAAACGAGGAATTCAACCACAGAACCAAAGCTTTGGACTCGGAAGAGGAAGCTTTGGGACCACAAAACAAGGCTTTGTGCCCTAAATGAGATGTCCGGAACAGAAAAAGTGAGGGATTTTACAGCAAAAAGGACGTATTGACCCCTAAAAAGGAGGATTCGCGGCCAAAAAATGAGGCATTGCGCCCTAAAAATGAGGGTTTGTACCTTCTAAATGACGGTTTGAAGCAGAACAGGGAGGCTTTCAACCCTGGAACCAACGTTGCGGACTCTAAAAAGGAAGCTTTGGGAGCTAAAATCGAGACTTTGTGCCCTTAATGTAGCGTTTGGAGCATAAGAAAGTGGGATTTCAGAATTAAAAGAAGGATTTGAGGCCTAAAAATTGTCGTTTAGAGCATAAAGATGTGGATTTGAACCCTGGACTCGAAGCTTGGGAATCTTAACAGGAGTGTTTGCACCCTAACAGCGAGGGTTTGTGCCCCAAAAAGGAGGGTTTGTACCCTAAACAGGAGGGTTTGTAGAGTAAAAAGCAGGCTTTCAACCCTAGACTCACAGCTTTGGACTCTTAACCAAATCTTTGGGACCTAACATTCAGACATCATGCCCTAAAGGAGGCGTTTGGAGCATAAAAAGGAGGGATTTTACAGTGAAATGATTTGCAGCATAAAAATGAGCGTTTGGGCCCTAAAAATGAGGGTTTGTGCAATAAACGTGAGGGTTTGGATTATAAAACGAGGAATTCAACCACAGAACCAAAGCTTTGGACTCGGAAGAGGAAGCTTTGGGACCACAAAACAAGGCTTTGTGCCCTAAATGAGATGTCCGGAACAGAAAAAGTGAGGGATTTTACAGCAAAAAGGACGTATTGACCCCTAAAAAGGAGGATTCGCGGCCAAAAAATGAGGCATTGCGCCCTAAAAATGAGGGTTTGTACCTTCTAAATGACGGTTTGAAGCAGAACAGGGAGGCTTTCAACCCTGGAAGCAACGTTGCGGACTCTAAAAAGGAAGCTTTGGGAGCTAAAATCGAGACTTTGTGCCCTTAATGTAGCGTTTGGAGCATAAGAAAGTGGGATTTCAGAATTAAAAGAAGGATTTGAGGCCTAAAAATTGTCGTTTAGAGCATAAAGATGTGGATTTGAACCCTGGACTCGAAGCTTGGGAATCTTAACAGGAGTGTTTGCACCCTAACAGCGAGGGTTTGTGCCCCAAAAAGGAGGGTTTGTACCCTAAACAGGAGGGTTTGTAGAGTAAAAAGCAGGCTTTCAACCCTAGACTCACAGTTTTGGACTCTTAACCAAATCTTTGGGACCTAACATTCAGACATCGTGCCCTAAAGGAGGCGTTTGGAGCATAAAAAGGAGGGATTTTACAGTGAAATGATTTGCAGCATAAAAATGAGCGTTTGGGCCCTAAAAATGAGGGTTTGTGCAATAAACGTGAGGGTTTGGATTATAAAACGAGGAATTCAACCACAGAATCAAAGCTTTGGACTCGGAAGAGGAAGCTTTGGACGACAAAACAAGGCTTTGTGCCCTTAATGAGATGTCCGGAACAGAAAAGTGAGAGATTTTACAGCAAAAAGGACCTATTGACCCCTAAAAAGGAGGATTCGCGGCCAAAAAATGAGGCATTGCGCCCTAAAAATGAGGGTTTGTACCTTCTAAATGACGCTTTGAAGCAGAACAGGGAGGCTTTCAACCCTGGAAGCAACATTGCAGACTCTAAAAAGGAAGCTTTGGGAGCTAAAATCGAGACTTTGTGCCCTTAATGTAGCGTTTGGAGCATAAAAAAGTGGGATTTCAGAATTAACAGTAGGATTTGAAGCCTAAAAATGGTCGTTTTTAGCATAAAGATGTGGATTTGAACCCTGGACTCGAAGCTTGGGAATCTTAACAGGAGTGTTTGCACCCTAACAGCGAGGGTTTGTGCCCCAAAAAGGAGGGTTTGTATCCTACAAAGGAGGGTTTGTAGAGTAAAAAGCAGGCTTTCAACCCTAGACTCACAGCTTTGGACTCTTAACCAAATCTTTGGGACCTAACATTCAGACATCGTGCCCTAAAGGAGGCGTTTGGAGCATAAAAAGGAGGGATTTTACAGTGAAATGATTTGCAGCATAAAAATGAGCGTTTGGGCCCTAAAAATGAGGGTTTGTGCAATAAACGTGAGGGTTTGGATTATAAAACGAGGAATTCAACCACAGAATCAAAGCTTTGGACTCGGAAGAGGAAGCTTTGGACCACAAAAAAAAGGCTTTGTGCCCTAAATGAGATGTCCGGAACAGAAAAGTGAGGGATTTTACAGCAAAAAGGACCTATTGACCCCTAAAAAGGAGGATTCGCGGCCAAAAAATGAGGCATTGCACCCTAAAAATGAGGGTTTGTACCTTCTAAATGACGGTTTGAAGCAGAACAGGGAGGCTTTCAACCCTGGAAGCAACGTTGCGGACACTAAAAAGGAAGCTTTGGGAGCTAAAATTGAGACTTTGTGCCCTTAATGTAGCGTTTGGAGCATAGGAAAGTGGGATTTCAGAATTAACAGTAGGATTTGAAGCCTAAAAACGGTCGTTTGGAGCATAAAGATGTGGATTTGAACCCTGGACTCGAAGCTTGGGAATCTTAACAGGAGTGTTTGCACCCTAACAGCGAGGGTTTGTGCCCCAAAAAGCAGGGTTTGTACCCTACAAAGGAGGGTTTGTAGAGTAAAAAGCAGGCTTTCAACCCTAGACTCACAGCTTTGGACTCTTAACCAAATCTTTGGGACCTAACATTCAGACATCGTGCCCTAAAGGAGGCATTTGGAGCATAAAAAGGAGGGATTTTACAGTGAAATGATTTGCAGCATAAAAATGAGCGTTTGGGCCCTAAAAATGAGGGTTTGTACAATAAACGTGAGGGTTTGGATTATAAAACGAGGAATTCAACCACAGAATCAAAGCTTTGGACTCGGAAGAGGAAGCTTTGGACCACAAAAAAAAGCTTTGTGCCCTAAAAGAGATGTCCGGAACAGAAAAGTGAGGGATTTTACAGCAAAAAGGACGTATTGACCCCTAAAAAGGAGGATTCGCGGCCAAAAAATGAGGCATTGCGCCCTAAAAATGAGGGTTTGTACCTTCTAAATGACGGTTTGAAGCAGAACAGGGAGGCTTTCAACCCTGGAAGCAACGTTGCGGACTCTAAAAAGGAAGCTTTGGGATCTAAAATTGAGACTTTGTGCCCTTAATGTAGCGTTTGGAGCATAGGAAAGTGGGATTTCAGAATTAACAGTAGGATTTGAAGCCTAAAAACGGTCGTTTGGAGCATAAAGATGTGGATTTGAACCCTGGACTCGAAGCTTGGGAATCTTAACAGGAGTGTTCGCACACTAACAGCGAGGGTTTGTGCCCCAAAAAGCAGGGTTTGTACCCTAAACAGGAGGGTTTGTAGAGTAAAAAGCAGGCTTTCAACCCTAGACTCACAGCTTTGGACTCTTAACCAAATCTTTGGGACCTAACATTCAGACATCGTGCCCTAAAGGAGGCGTTTGGAGCATAAAAAGGAGGGATTTTACAGTGAAATGATTTGCAGCATAAAAATGAGCGTTTGGGCCCTAAAAATTAGGGTTTGTGCAATAAACGTGAGGGTTTGGATTATAAAACGAGGAATTCAACCACAGAACCAAAGCTTTGGACTCGGAAGAGGAAGCTTTGGGACCACAAAACAAGGCTTTGTGCCCTAAATGAGATGTCCGGAACAGAAAAAGTGAGGGATTTTACAGCAAAAAGGACGTATTGACCCCTAAAAAGGAGGATTCGCGGCCAAAAAATGAGGCATTGCGCCCTAAAAATGAGGGTTTGTACCTTCTAAATGACGGTTTGAAGCAGAACAGGGAGGCTTTCAACCCTGGAAGCAACGTTGCGGACTCTAAAAAGGAAGCTTTGGGAGCTAAAATCGAGACTTTGTGCCCTTAATGTAGCGTTTGGAGCATAAGAAAGTGGGATTTCAGAATTAAAAGAAGGATTTGAGGCCTAAAAATTGTCGTTTAGAGCATAAAGATGTGGATTTGAACCCTGGACTCGAAGCTTGGGAATCTTAACAGGAGTGTTTGCACCCTAACAGCGAGGGTTTGTGCCCCAAAAAGGAGGGTTTGTACCCTAAACAGGAGGGTTTGTAGAGTAAAAAGCAGGCTTTCAACTGTAGACTCACAGCTTTGGACTCTTAACCAAATCTTTGGGACCTAACATTCAGACATCGTGCCCTAAAGGAGGCGTTTGGAGCATAAAAAGGAGGCATTTTCCAGTGAAATGATTTGCAGCATAAAAATGAGCGTTTGGGCCCTAAAAATGAGGGTTTGTGCAATAAACGTGAGGGTTTGGATTATAAAACGAGGAATTCAACCACAGAATCAAAGCTTTGGACTCGGAAGAGGAAGCTTTGGACCACAAAAAAAGGCTTTGTGCCCTAAATGAGATGTCCGGAACAGAAAAGTGAGGGATTTTACAGCAAAAAGGACCTATTGACCCCTAAAAAGGAGGATTCGCGGCCAAAAAATGAGGCATTGCACCCTAAAAATGAGGGTTTGTACCTTCTAAATGACGGTTTGAAGCAGAACAGGGAGGCTTTCAACCCTGGAAGCAACGTTGCGGACACTAAAAAGGAAGCTTTGGGAGCTAAAATTGAGACTTTGTGCCCTTAATGTAGCGTTTGGAGCATAGGAAAGTGGGATTTCAGAATTAACAGTAGGATTTGAAGCCTAAAAACGGTCGTTTGGAGCATAAAGATGTGGATTTGAACCCTGGACTCGAAGCTTGGGAATCTTAACAGGAGTGTTTGCACCCTAACAGCGAGGGTTTGTGCCCCAAAAAGGAGGGTTTGTACCCTGCAAAGGAGGGTTTGTAGAGTAAAAAGCAGGCTTTCAACCCTAGACTCACAGCTTTGGACTCTTAACCAAATCTTTGGGACCTAACATTCGGACATCGTGCCCTAAAGGAGGCGTTTGGAGCATAAAAAAGAGGCATTTTACAGTGAAATGATTTGCAGCATAAAAATGAGCGTTTGGGCCCTAAAAATGAGGGTTTGTGCAATAAACGTGAGGGTTTGGATTATAAAACGAGGAATTCAACCACAGAATCAAAGCTTTGGACTCGGAAGAGGAAGCTTTGGACCACAAAAAAAGGCTTTGTGCCCTAAATGAGATGTCCGGAACAGAAAAGTGAGGGATTTTACAGCAAAAAGGACCTATTGACCCCTAAAAAGGAGGATTCGCGGCCAAAAAATGAGGCATTGCGCCCAAAAAATGAGGGTTTGTACCTTCTAAATGACGGTTTGAAGCAGAACAGGGAGGCTTTCAACCCTGGAAGCAACGTTGCGGACTCTAAAAAGGAAGCTTTGGGAGCTAAAATCGAGACTTTGTGCCCTTAATGTAGCGTTTGGAGCATAAAAAAGTGGGATTTCAGAATTAACAGTAGGATTTGAAGCCTAAAAACGGTCGTTTGGAGCATAAAGATGTGGATTTGAACCCTGGACTCGAAGCTTGGGAATCTTAACAGGAGTGTTTGCACCCTAACAGCAAGGGTTTGTGCACCAAAAAGGAGGGTTTGTACCCTACAAAGGAGGGTTTGTAGAGTAAAAAGCAGCCTTTCAACCGTAGACTCACAGCTTTGGACTCTTAACCAAATCTTTGGGACCTAACATTCAGACATCGTGCCCTAAAGGAGGCGTTTGGAGCATAAAAAGGAGGGATTTTACAGTGAAATGATTTGCAGCATAAAAATGAGCGTTTGGGCCCTAAAAATGAGGGTTTGTGCAATAAACGTGAGGGTTTGGATTATAAAACGAGGAATTCAACCACAGAATCAAAGCTTTGGACTCTGCTGAGGAAGCTTTGGGACCACAAAACAAGGCTTTGTGCCCTAAATGAGATGTCCGGAACAGAAAAGTGAGGGATTTTACAGCAAAAAGGACCTATTGACCCCTAAAAAGGAGGATTCGCGGCCAAAAAATGAGGCATTGCGCCCTAAAAATGAGGGTTTGTACCTTCTAAATGACAGTTTGAAGCAGAACAGGGAGTCTTTCAACCCTGGAACCAACGTTGCGGACACTAAAAAGGAAGCTTTGGGAACTAAAATTGAGACTTTGTGCCCTTAATGTAGCGTTTGGAGCATAGGAAAGTGGGATTTCAGAATTAACAGTAGGATTTGAAGCCTAAAAACGGTCGTTTGGAGCATAAAGATGTGGATTTCAACCCTGGATTCGAAGCTTGGGAATCTTAACAGGAGTGTTTGCACACTAACAGCGAGGGTTTGTGCCCCAAAAAGGAGGGTTTGTACCCTAAACAGGAGGGTTTGTAGAGTAAAAAGCAGGCTTTCAACCCTAGACTCACAGCTTTGGACTCTTAACCAAATCTTTGGGACCTAACATTCAGACATCGTGCCCTAAAGGAGGCGTTTGGAGCATAAAAAGGAGGGATTTTACAGTGAAATGATTTGCAGCATAAAAATGAGCGTTTGGGCCCTAAAAATGAGGGTTTGTAAAATAAACGTGAGGGTTTGGATTATAAAACGAGGAATTCAACCACAGAATCAAAGCTTTGGACTCTGAAGAGGAAGCTTTGGACCACAAAACAAGGCTTTGTGCCCTAAATGAGATGTCCGGAACAGAAAAGTGAGGGATTTTACAGTAAAAAGGACGTATTGACCCCTAAAAAGGAGGATTCGCGGCCAAAAAATGAGGCATTGCGCCCTAAAAATGAGGGTTTGTACCTTCTAAATGACGGTTTGAAGCAGAACAGGGAGGCTTTCAACCCTGGAAGCAACGTTGCGGACTCTAAAAAGGAAGCTTTGGGAGCTAAAATTGAGACTTTGTGCCCTTAATGTAGCGTTTGGAGCATAGGAAAGTGGGATTTCAGAATTGAAAGTAGGATTTAAAGCCCAAAAACGGTCGTTTGGAGCATAAAGATGTGGATTTGAACCCTGGACTCGAAGCTTGGGAATCTTAACAGGAGTGTTCGCACACTAACAGCGAGGGTTTGTGCCCCAAAAAGGAGGGTTTGTATCCTACAAAGGAGGGTTTGTAGAGTAAAAAGCAGGCTTTCAACCCTAGACTCACAGCTTTGGACTCTTAACCAAATCTTTGGGACCTAACATTCAGACATCGTGCCCTAAAGGAGGCGTTTGGAGCATAAAAAGGAGGGATTTTACAGTGAAATGATTTGCAGCATAAAAATGAGCGTTTGGGCCCTAAAAATGAGGGTTTGTGCAATAAACGTGAGGGTTTGGATTATAAAACGAGGAATTCAACCACAGAACCAAAGCTTTGGACTCGGAAGAGGAAGCTTTGGGACCACAAAACAAGGCTTTGTGCCCTAAATGAGATGTCCGGAACAGAAAAAGTGAGGGATTTTACAGCAAAAAGGACGTATTGACCCCTAAAAAGGAGGATTCGCGGCCAAAAAATGAGGCATTGCGCCCTAAAAATGAGGGTTTGTACCTTCTAAATGACGGTTTGAAGCAGAACAGGGAGGCTTTCAACCCTGGAACCAACGTTGCGGACACTAAAAAGGAAGCTTTGGGAACTAAAATTGAGACTTTGTGCCCTTAATGTAGCGTTTGGAGCATAGGAAAGTGGGATTTCAGAATTAACAGTAGGATTTGAAGCCTAAAAACGGTCGTTTGGAGCATAAAGATGTGGATTTCAACCCTGGATTCGAAGCTTGGGAATCTTAACAGGAGTGTTTGCACACTAACAGCGAGGGTTTGTGCCCCAAAAAGGAGGGTTTGTACCCTAAACAGGAGGGTTTGTAGAGTAAAAAGCAGGCTTTCAACCCTAGACTCACAGCTTTGGACTCTTAACCAAATCTTTGGGACCTAACATTCAGACATCGTGCCCTAAAGGAGGCGTTTGGAGCATAAAAAGGAGGGATTTTACAGTGAAATGATTTGCAGCATAAAAATGAGCGTTTGGGCCCTAAAAATGAGGGTTTGTGCAATAAACGTGAGGGTTTGGATTATAAAACGAGGAATTCAACCACAGAATCAAAGCTTTGGACTCTGAAGAGGAAGCTTTGGGACCACAAAACAAGGCTTTGTGCCCTAAATGAGATGTCCGGAACATAAAAGTGAGGGATTTTACAGTAAAAAGGACGTATTGACCCCTAAAAAGGAGGATTCGCGGCCAAAAAATGAGGCATTGCGCCCTAAAAATGAGGGTTTGTACCTTCTAAATGACGGTTTGAAGCAGAACAGGGAGGCTTTCAACCCTGGAAGCAACGTTGCGGACTCTAAAAAGGAAGCTTTGGGAGCTAAAATCGAGACTTTGTGCCCTTAATGTAGCGTTTGGAGCATAAGAAAGTGGGATTTCAGAATTAAAAGAAGGATTTGAGGCCTAAAAATTGTCGTTTAGAGCATAAAGATGTGGATTTGAACCCTGGACTCGAAGCTTGGGAATCTTAACAGGAGTGTTTGCACCCTAACAGCGAGGGTTTGTGCCCCAAAAAGGAGGGTTTGTATCCTACAAAGGAGGGTTTGTAGAGTAAAAAGCAGGCTTTCAACCCTAGACTCACAGCTTTGGACTCTTAACCAAATCTTTGGGACCTAACATTCAGACATCGTGCCCTAAAGGAGGCGTTTGGAGCATAAAAAGGAGGGATTTTACAGTGAAATGATTTGCAGCATAAAAATGAGCGTTTGGGCCCTAAAAATGAGGGTTTGTGCAATAAACGTGAGGGTTTGGATTATAAAACGAGGAATTCAACCACAGAATCAAAGCTTTGGACTCGGAAGAGGAAGCTTTGGACCACAAAAAAAGGCTTTGTGCCCTAAATGAGATGTCCGGAACAGAAAAGTGAGGGATTTTACAGCAAAAAGGACCTATTGACCCCTAAAAAGGAGGATTCGCGGCCAAAAAATGAGGCATTGCACCCTAAAAATGAGGGTTTGTACCTTCTAAATGACGGTTTGAAGCAGAACAGGGAGGCTTTCAACCCTGGAAGCAACGTTGCGGACACTAAAAAGGAAGCTTTGGGAGCTAAAATTGAGACTTTGTGCCCTTAATGTAGCGTTTGGAGCATAGGAAAGTGGGATTTCAGAATTAACAGTAGGATTTGAAGCCTAAAAACGGTCGTTTGGAGCATAAAGATGTGGATTTGAACCCTGGACTCGAAGCTTGGGAATCTTAACAGGAGTGTTTGCACCCTAACAGCGAGGGTTTGTGCCCCAAAAAGCAGGGTTTGTACCCTACAAAGGAGGGTTTGTAGAGTAAAAAGCAGGCTTTCAACCCTAGACTCACAGCTTTGGACTCTTAACCAAATCTTTGGGACCTAACATTCAGACATCGTGCCCTAAAGGAGGCATTTGGAGCATAAAAAGGAGGGATTTTACAGTGAAATGATTTGCAGCATAAAAATGAGCGTTTGGGCCCTAAAAATGAGGGTTTGTGCAATAAACGTGAGGGTTTGGATTATAAAACGAGGAATTCAACCACAGAACCAAAGCTTTGGACTCGGAAGAGGAAGCTTTGGGACCACAAAACAAGGCTTTGTGCCCTAAATGAGATGTCCGGAACAGAAAAAGTGAGGGATTTTACAGCAAAAAGGACGTATTGACCCCTAAAAAGGAGGATTCGCGGCCAAAAAATGAGGCATTGCGCCCTAAAAATGAGGGTTTGTACCTTCTAAATGACGGTTTGAAGCAGAACAGGGAGGCTTTCAACCCTGGAACCAACGTTGCGGACTCTAAAAAGGAAGCTTTGGGAGCTAAAATCGAGACTTTGTGCCCTTAATGTAGCGTTTGGAGCATAAGAAAGTGGGATTTCAGAATTAAAAGAAGGATTTGAGGCCTAAAAATTGTCGTTTAGAGCATAAAGATGTGGATTTGAACCCTGGACTCGAAGCTTGGGAATCTTAACAGGAGTGTTTGCACCCTAACAGCGAGGGTTTGTGCCCCAAAAAGGAGGGTTTGTACCCTAAACAGGAGGGTTTGTAGAGTAAAAAGCAGGCTTTCAACCCTAGACTCACAGCTTTGGACTCTTAACCAAATCTTTGGGACCTAACATTCAGACATCATGCCCTAAAGGAGGCGTTTGGAGCATAAAAAGGAGGGATTTTACAGTGAAATGATTTGCAGCATAAAAATGAGCGTTTGGGCCCTAAAAATGAGGGTTTGTGCAATAAACGTGAGGGTTTGGATTATAAAACGAGGAATTCAACCACAGAATCAAAGCTTTGGACTCGGAAGAGGAAGCTTTGGGACCACAAAACAAGGCTTTGTGCCCTAAATGAGATGTCCGGAACAGAAAAAGTGAGGGATTTTACAGCAAAAAGGACGTATTGACCCCTAAAAAGGAGGATTCGCGGCCAAAAAATGAGGCATTGCGCCCTAAAAATGAGGGTTTGTACCTTCTAAATGACGGTTTGAAGCAGAACAGGGAGGCTTTCAACCCTGGAAGCAACGTTGCGGACTCTAAAAAGGAAGCTTTGGGAGCTAAAATCGAGACTTTGTGCCCTTAATGTAGCGTTTGGAGCATAAGAAAGTGGGATTTCAGAATTAAAAGAAGGATTTGAGGCCTAAAAATTGTCGTTTAGAGCATAAAGATGTGGATTTGAACCCTGGACTCGAAGCTTGGGAATCTTAACAGGAGTGTTTGCACCCTAACAGCGAGGGTTTGTGCCCCAAAAAGGAGGGTTTGTACCCTAAACAGGAGGGTTTGTAGAGTAAAAAGCAGGCTTTCAACCCTAGACTCACAGTTTTGGACTCTTAACCAAATCTTTGGGACCTAACATTCAGACATCGTGCCCTAAAGGAGGCGTTTGGAGCATAAAAAGGAGGGATTTTCCAGTGAAATGATTTGCAGCATAAAAATGAGCGTTTGGGCCCTAAAAATGAGGGTTTGTGCAATAAACGTGAGGGTTTGGATTATAAAACGAGGAATTCAACCACAGAATCAAAGCTTTGGACTCGGAAGAGGAAGCTTTGGACGACAAAACAAGGCTTTGTGCCCTTAATGAGATGTCCGGAACAGAAAAGTGAGAGATTTTACAGCAAAAAGGACGTATTGACCCCTAAAAAGGAGGATTCGCGGCCAAAAAATGAGGCATTGCGCCCTAAAAATGAGGGTTTGTACCTTCTAAATGACGCTTTGAAGCAGAACAGGGAGGCTTTCAACCCTGGAAGCAACATTGCAGACTCTAAAAAGGAAGCTTTGGGAGCTAAAATCGAGACTTTGTGCCCTTAATGTAGCGTTTGGAGCATAGGAAAGTGGGATTTCAGAATTAACAGTAGGATTTGAAGCCTAAAAACGGTCGTTTGGAGCATAAAGATGTGGATTTCAACCCTGGATTCGAAGCTTGGGAATCTTAACAGGAGTGTTTGCACACTAACAGCGAGGGTTTGTGCCCCAAAAAGGAGGGTTTGTACCCTAAACAGGAGGGTTTGTAGAGTAAAAAGCAGGCTTTCAACCCTAGACTCACAGCTTTGGACTCTTAACCAAATCTTTGGGACCTAACATTCAGACATCGTGCCCTAAAGGAGGCGTTTGGAGCATAAAAAGGAGGGATTTTACAGTGAAATGATTTGCAGCATAAAAATGAGCGTTTGGGCCCTAAAAATGAGGGTTTGTAAAATAAACGTGAGGGTTTGGATTATAAAACGAGGAATTCAACCACAGAATCAAAGCTTTGGACTCTGAAGAGGAAGCTTTGGACCACAAAACAAGGCTTTGTGCCCTAAATGAGATGTCCGGAACAGAAAAGTGAGGGATTTTACAGTAAAAAGGACGTATTGACCCCTAAAAAGGAGGATTCGCGGCCAAAAAATGAGGCATTGCGCCCTAAAAATGAGGGTTTGTACCTTCTAAATGACGGTTTGAAGCAGAACAGGGAGGCTTTCAACCCTGGAAGCAACGTTGCGGACTCTAAAAAGGAAGCTTTGGGAGCTAAAATTGAGACTTTGTGCCCTTAATGTAGCGTTTGGAGCATAGGAAAGTGGGATTTCAGAATTGAAAGTAGGATTTAAAGCCCAAAAACGGTCGTTTGGAGCATAAAGATGTGGATTTGAACCCTGGACTCGAAGCTTGGGAATCTTAACAGGAGTGTTCGCACACTAACAGCGAGGGTTTGTGCCCCAAAAAGGAGGGTTTGTATCCTACAAAGGAGGGTTTGTAGAGTAAAAAGCAGGCTTTCAACCCTAGACTCACAGCTTTGGACTCTTAACCAAATCTTTGGGACCTAACATTCAGACATCGTGCCCTAAAGGAGGCGTTTGGAGCATAAAAAGGAGGGATTTTACAGTGAAATGATTTGCAGCATAAAAATGAGCGTTTGGGCCCTAAAAATGAGGGTTTGTGCAATAAACGTGAGGGTTTGGATTATAAAACGAGGAATTCAACCACAGAACCAAAGCTTTGGACTCGGAAGAGGAAGCTTTGGGACCACAAAACAAGGCTTTGTGCCCTAAATGAGATGTCCGGAACAGAAAAAGTGAGGGATTTTACAGCAAAAAGGACGTATTGACCCCTAAAAAGGAGGATTCGCGGCCAAAAAATGAGGCATTGCGCCCTAAAAATGAGGGTTTGTACCTTCTAAATGACGGTTTGAAGCAGAACAGGGAGGCTTTCAACCCTGGAACCAACGTTGCGGACACTAAAAAGGAAGCTTTGGGAACTAAAATTGAGACTTTGTGCCCTTAATGTAGCGTTTGGAGCATAGGAAAGTGGGATTTCAGAATTAACAGTAGGATTTGAAGCCTAAAAACGGTCGTTTGGAGCATAAAGATGTGGATTTCAACCCTGGATTCGAAGCTTGGGAATCTTAACAGGAGTGTTTGCACACTAACAGCGAGGGTTTGTGCCCCAAAAAGGAGGGTTTGTACCCTAAACAGGAGGGTTTGTAGAGTAAAAAGCAGGCTTTCAACCCTAGACTCACAGCTTTGGACTCTTAACCAAATCTTTGGGACCTAACATTCAGACATCGTGCCCTAAAGGAGGCGTTTGGAGCATAAAAAGGAGGGATTTTACAGTGAAATGATTTGCAGCATAAAAATGAGCGTTTGGGCCCTAAAAATGAGGGTTTGTGCAATAAACGTGAGGGTTTGGATTATAAAACGAGGAATTCAACCACAGAATCAAAGCTTTGGACTCTGAAGAGGAAGCTTTGGGACCACAAAACAAGGCTTTGTGCCCTAAATGAGATGTCCGGAACATAAAAGTGAGGGATTTTACAGTAAAAAGGACGTATTGACCCCTAAAAAGGAGGATTCGCGGCCAAAAAATGAGGCATTGCGCCCTAAAAATGAGGGTTTGTACCTTCTAAATGACGGTTTGAAGCAGAACAGGGAGGCTTTCAACCCTGGAAGCAACGTTGCGGACTCTAAAAAGGAAGCTTTGGGAGCTAAAATTGAGACTTTGTGCCCTTAATGTAGCGTTTGGAGCATAGGAAAGTGGGATTTCAGAATTGAAAGTAGGATTTAAAGCCCAAAAACGGTCGTTTGGAGCATAAAGATGTGGATTTGAACCCTGGACTCGAAGCTTGGGAATCTTAACAGGAGTGTTTGCACCCTAACAGCGAGGGCTTGTGCCCCAAAAAGGAGGGTTTGTACCCTAAACAGGAGGGTTTGTAGAGTAAAAAGCAGGCTTTCAACCCTAGACTCACAGCTTTGGACTCTTAACCAAATCTTTGGGACCTAACATTCAGACATCGTGCCCTAAAGGAGGCGTTTGGAGCATAAAAAGGAGGGATTTTACAGTGAAATGATTTGCAGCATAAAAATGAGCGTTTGGGCCCTAAAAATGAGGGTTTGTACAATAAACGTGAGGGTTTGGATTATAAAACGAGGAATTCAACCACAGAATCAAAGCTTTGGACTCGGAAGAGGAAGCTTTGGACCACAAAAAAAAGCTTTGTGCCCTAAATGAGATGTCCGGAACATAAAAGTGAGGGATTTTACAGCAAAAAGGACGTATTGACCCCTAAAAAGGAGGATTCGCGGCCAAAAAATGAGGCATTGCGCCCTAAAAATGAGGGTTTGTACCTTCTAAATGACGGTTTGAAGCAGAACAGGGAGGCTTTCAACCCTGGAAGCAACGTTGCGGACTCTAAAAAGGAAGCTTTGGGAGCTAAAATCGAGACTTTGTGCCCTTAATGTAGCGTTTGGAGCATAAGAAAGTGGGATTTCAGAATTAAAAGAAGGATTTGAGGCCTAAAAATTGTCGTTTAGAGCATAAAGATGTGGATTTGAACCCTGGACTCGAAGCTTGGGAATCTTAACAGGAGTGTTTGCACCCTAACAGCGAGGGTTTGTGCCCCAAAAAGGAGGGTTTGTATCCTACAAAGGAGGGTTTGTAGAGTAAAAAGCAGGCTTTCAACCCTAGACTCACAGCTTTGGACTCTTAACCAAATCTTTGGGACCTAACATTCAGACATCGTGCCCTAAAGGAGGCGTTTGGAGCATAAAAAGGAGGGATTTTACAGTGAAATGATTTGCAGCATAAAAATGAGCGTTTGGGCCCTAAAAATGAGGGTTTGTGCAATAAACGTGAGGGTTTGGATTATAAAACGAGGAATTCAACCACAGAATCAAAGCTTTGGACTCGGAAGAGGAAGCTTTGGACCACAAAACAAGGCTTTGTGCCCTAAATGAGATGTCCGGAACAGAAAAGTGAGGGATTTTACAGCAAAAAGGACCTATTGACCCCTAAAAAGGAGGATTCGCGGCCAAAAAATGAGGCATTGCACCCTAAAAATGAGGGTTTGTACCTTCTAAATGACGGTTTGAAGCAGAACAGGGAGGCTTTCAACCCTGGAAGCAACGTTGCGGACACTAAAAAGGAAGCTTTGGGAGCTAAAATTGAGACTTTGTGCCCTTAATGTAGCGTTTGGAGCATAGGAAAGTGGGATTTCAGAATTAACAGTAGGATTTGAAGCCTAAAAACGGTCGTTTGGAGCATAAAGATGTGGATTTGAACCCTGGACTCGAAGCTTGGGAATCTTAACAGGAGTGTTTGCACCCTAACAGCGAGGGTTTGTGCCCCAAAAAGCAGGGTTTGTACCCTGCAAAGGAGGGTTTGTAGAGTAAAAAGCAGGCTTTCAACCCTAGACTCACAGCTTTGGACTCTTAACCAAATCTTTGGGACCTAACATTCAGACATCGTGCCCTAAAGGAGGCGTTTGGAGCATAAAAAGGAGGGATTTTACAGTGAAATGATTTGCAGCATAAAAATGAGCGTTTGGGCCCTAAAAATGAGGGTTTGTGCAATAAACGTGAGGGTTTGGATTATAAAACGAGGAATTCAACCACAGAACCAAAGCTTTGGACTCGGAAGAGGAAGCTTTGGGACCACAAAACAAGGCTTTGTGCCCTAAATGAGATGTCCGGAACAGAAAAAGTGAGGGATTTTACAGCAAAAAGGACGTATTGACCCCTAAAAAGGAGGATTCGCGGCCAAAAAATGAGGCATTGCGCCCTAAAAATGAGGGTTTGTACCTTCTAAATGACGGTTTGAAGCAGAACAGGGAGGCTTTCAACCCTGGAACCAACGTTGCGGACTCTAAAAAGGAAGCTTTGGGAGCTAAAATCGAGACTTTGTGCCCTTAATGTAGCGTTTGGAGCATAAGAAAGTGGGATTTCAGAATTAAAAGAAGGATTTGAGGCCTAAAAATTGTCGTTTAGAGCATAAAGATGTGGATTTGAACCCTGGACTCGAAGCTTGGGAATCTTAACAGGAGTGTTTGCACCCTAACAGCGAGGGTTTGTGCCCCAAAAAGGAGGGTTTGTACCCTAAACAGGAGGGTTTGTAGAGTAAAAAGCAGGCTTTCAACCCTAGACTCACAGCTTTGGACTCTTAACCAAATCTTTGGGACCTAACATTCAGACATCATGCCCTAAAGGAGGCGTTTGGAGCATAAAAAGGAGGGATTTTACAGTGAAATGATTTGCAGCATAAAAATGAGCGTTTGGGCCCTAAAAATGAGGGTTTGTGCAATAAACGTGAGGGTTTGGATTATAAAACGAGGAATTCAACCACAGAATCAAAGCTTTGGACTCGGAAGAGGAAGCTTTGGGACCACAAAACAAGGCTTTGTGCCCTAAATGAGATGTCCGGAACAGAAAAAGTGAGGGATTTTACAGCAAAAAGGACGTATTGACCCCTAAAAAGGAGGATTCGCGGCCAAAAAATGAGGCATTGCGCCCTAAAAATGAGGGTTTGTACCTTCTAAATGACGGTTTGAAGCAGAACAGGGAGGCTTTCAACCCTGGAAGCAACGTTGCGGACTCTAAAAAGGAAGCTTTGGGAGCTAAAATCGAGACTTTGTGCCCTTAATGTAGCGTTTGGAGCATAAGAAAGTGGGATTTCAGAATTAAAAGAAGGATTTGAGGCCTAAAAATGGTCGTTTAGAGCATAAAGATGTGGATTTGAACCCTGGACTCGAAGCTTGGGAATCTTAACAGGAGTGTTTGCACCCTAACAGCGAGGGTTTGTGCCCCAAAAAGGAGGGTTTGTACCCTAAACAGGAGGGTTTGTAGAGTAAAAAGCAGGCTTTCAACCCTAGACTCACAGTTTTGGACTCTTAACCAAATCTTTGGGACCTAACATTCAGACATCGTGCCCTAAAGGAGGCGTTTGGAGCATAAAAAGGAGGGATTTTCCAGTGAAATGATTTGCAGCATAAAAATGAGCGTTTGGGCCCTAAAAATGAGGGTTTGTGCAATAAACGTGAGGGTTTGGATTATAAAACGAGGAATTCAACCACAGAATCAAAGCTTTGGACTCGGAAGAGGAAGCTTTGGACGACAAAACAAGGCTTTGTGCCCTTAATGAGATGTCCGGAACAGAAAAGTGAGAGATTTTACAGCAAAAAGGACGTATTGACCCCTAAAAAGGAGGATTCGCGGCCAAAAAATGAGGCATTGCGCCCTAAAAATGAGGGTTTGTACCTTCTAAATGACGCTTTGAAGCAGAACAGGGAGGCTTTCAACCCTGGAAGCAACATTGCAGACTCTAAAAAGGAAGCTTTGGGAGCTAAAATCGAGACTTTGTGCCCTTAATGTAGCGTTTGGAGCATAAAAAAGTGGGATTTCAGAATTAACAGTAGGATTTGAAGCCTAAAAATGGTCGTTTTTAGCATAAAGATGTGGATTTGAACCCTGGACTCGAAGCTTGGGAATCTTAACAGGAGTGTTTGCACCCTAACAGCGAGGGTTTGTGCCCCAAAAAGGAGGGTTTGTATCCTACAAAGGAGGGTTTGTAGAGTAAAAAGCAGGCTTTCAACCCTAGACTCACAGCTTTGGACTCTTAACCAAATCTTTGGGACCTAACATTCAGACATCGTGCCCTAAAGGAGGCGTTTGGAGCATAAAAAGGAGGGATTTTACAGTGAAATGATTTGCAGCATAAAAATGAGCGTTTGGGCCCTAAAAATGAGGGTTTGTGCAATAAACGTGAGGGTTTGGATTATAAAACGAGGAATTCAACCACAGAATCAAAGCTTTGGACTCTGAAGAGGAAGCTTTGGGACCACAAAACAAGGCTTTGTGCCCTAAATGAGATGTCCGGAACATAAAAGTGAGGGATTTTACAGTAAAAAGGACGTATTGACCCCTAAAAAGGAGGATTCGCGGCCAAAAAATGAGGCATTGCGCCCTAAAAATGAGGGTTTGTACCTTCTAAATGACGGTTTGAAGCAGAACAGGGAGGCTTTCAACCCTGGAAGCAACGTTGCGGACTCTAAAAAGGAAGCTTTGGGAGCTAAAATTGAGACTTTGTGCCCTTAATGTAGCGTTTGGAGCATAGGAAAGTGGGATTTCAGAATTGAAAGTAGGATTTAAAGCCCAAAAACGGTCGTTTGGAGCATAAAGATGTGGATTTGAACCCTGGACTCGAAGCTTGGGAATCTTAACAGGAGTGTTTGCACCCTAACAGCGAGGGCTTGTGCCCCAAAAAGGAGGGTTTGTACCCTAAACAGGAGGGTTTGTAGAGTAAAAAGCAGGCTTTCAACCCTAGACTCACAGCTTTGGACTCTTAACCAAATCTTTGGGACCTAACATTCAGACATCGTGCCCTAAAGGAGGCGTTTGGAGCATAAAAAGGAGGGATTTTACAGTGAAATGATTTGCAGCATAAAAATGAGCGTTTGGGCCCTAAAAATGAGGGTTTGTACAATAAACGTGAGGGTTTGGATTATAAAACGAGGAATTCAACCACAGAATCAAAGCTTTGGACTCGGAAGAGGAAGCTTTGGACCACAAAAAAAAGCTTTGTGCCCTAAATGAGATGTCCGGAACATAAAAGTGAGGGATTTTACAGCAAAAAGGACGTATTGACCCCTAAAAAGGAGGATTCGCGGCCAAAAAATGAGGCATTGCGCCCTAAAAATGAGGGTTTGTACCTTCTAAATGACGGTTTGAAGCAGAACAGGGAGGCTTTCAACCCTGGAAGCAACGTTGCGGACTCTAAAAAGGAAGCTTTGGGAGCTAAAATCGAGACTTTGTGCCCTTAATGTAGCGTTTGGAGCATAAGAAAGTGGGATTTCAGAATTAAAAGAAGGATTTGAGGCCTAAAAATTGTCGTTTAGAGCATAAAGATGTGGATTTGAACCCTGGACTCGAAGCTTGGGAATCTTAACAGGAGTGTTTGCACCCTAACAGCGAGGGTTTGTGCCCCAAAAAGGAGGGTTTGTATCCTACAAAGGAGGGTTTGTAGAGTAAAAAGCAGGCTTTCAACCCTAGACTCACAGCTTTGGACTCTTAACCAAATCTTTGGGACCTAACATTCAGACATCGTGCCCTAAAGGAGGCGTTTGGAGCATAAAAAGGAGGGATTTTACAGTGAAATGATTTGCAGCATAAAAATGAGCGTTTGGGCCCTAAAAATGAGGGTTTGTGCAATAAACGTGAGGGTTTGGATTATAAAACGAGGAATTCAACCACAGAATCAAAGCTTTGGACTCGGAAGAGGAAGCTTTGGACCACAAAAAAAGGCTTTGTGCCCTAAATGAGATGTCCGGAACAGAAAAGTGAGGGATTTTACAGCAAAAAGGACCTATTGACCCCTAAAAAGGAGGATTCGCGGCCAAAAAATGAGGCATTGCACCCTAAAAATGAGGGTTTGTACCTTCTAAATGACGGTTTGAAGCAGAACAGGGAGGCTTTCAACCCTGGAAGCAACGTTGCGGACACTAAAAAGGAAGCTTTGGGAGCTAAAATTGAGACTTTGTGCCCTTAATGTAGCGTTTGGAGCATAGGAAAGTGGGATTTCAGAATTAACAGTAGGATTTGAAGCCTAAAAACGGTCGTTTGGAGCATAAAGATGTGGATTTGAACCCTGGACTCGAAGCTTGGGAATCTTAACAGGAGTGTTTGCACCCTAACAGCGAGGGTTTGTGCCCCAAAAAGCAGGGTTTGTACCCTACAAAGGAGGGTTTGTAGAGTAAAAAGCAGGCTTTCAACCCTAGACTCACAGCTTTGGACTCTTAACCAAATCTTTGGGACCTAACATTCAGACATCGTGCCCTAAAGGAGGCATTTGGAGCATAAAAAGGAGGGATTTTACAGTGAAATGATTTGCAGCATAAAAATGAGCGTTTGGGCCCTAAAAATGAGGGTTTGTGCAATAAACGTGAGGGTTTGGATTATAAAACGAGGAATTCAACCACAGAACCAAAGCTTTGGACTCTGAAGAGGAAGCTTTGGGACCACAAAACAAGGCTTTGTGCCCTAAATGAGATGTCCGGAACAGAAAAAGTGAGGGATTTTACAGCAAAAAGGACGTATTGACCCCTAAAAAGGAGGATTCGCGGCCAAAAAATGAGGCATTGCGCCCTAAAAATGAGGGTTTGTACCTTCTAAATGACGGTTTGAAGCAGAACAGGGAGGCTTTCAACCCTGGAACCAACGTTGCGGACTCTAAAAAGGAAGCTTTGGGAGCTAAAATCGAGACTTTGTGCCCTTAATGTAGCGTTTGGAGCATAAGAAAGTGGGATTTCAGAATTAAAAGAAGGATTTGAGGCCTAAAAATTGTCGTTTAGAGCATAAAGATGTGGATTTGAACCCTGGACTCGAAGCTTGGGAATCTTAACAGGAGTGTTTGCACCCTAACAGCGAGGGTTTGTGCCCCAAAAAGGAGGGTTTGTACCCTAAACAGGAGGGTTTGTAGAGTAAAAAGCAGGCTTTCAACCCTAGACTCACAGCTTTGGACTCTTAACCAAATCTTTGGGACCTAACATTCAGACATCATGCCCTAAAGGAGGCGTTTGGAGCATAAAAAGGAGGGATTTTACAGTGAAATGATTTGCAGCATAAAAATGAGCGTTTGGGCCCTAAAAATGAGGGTTTGTGCAATAAACGTGAGGGTTTGGATTATAAAACGAGGAATTCAACCACAGAATCAAAGCTTTGGACTCGGAAGAGGAAGCTTTGGGACCACAAAACAAGGCTTTGTGCCCTAAATGAGATGTCCGGAACAGAAAAAGTGAGGGATTTTACAGCAAAAAGGACGTATTGACCCCTAAAAAGGAGGATTCGCGGCCAAAAAATGAGGCATTGCGCCCTAAAAATGAGGGTTTGTACCTTCTAAATGACGGTTTGAAGCAGAACAGGGAGGCTTTCAACCCTGGAAGCAACGTTGCGGACTCTAAAAAGGAAGCTTTGGGAGCTAAAATTGAGACTTTGTGCCCTTAATGTAGCGTTTGGAGCATAGGAAAGTGGGATTTCAGAATTGAAAGTAGGATTTAAAGCCCAAAAACGGTCGTTTGGAGCATAAAGATGTGGATTTGAACCCTGGACTCGAAGCTTGGGAATCTTAACAGGAGTGTTTGCACCCTAACAGCGAGGGCTTGTGCCCCAAAAAGGAGGGTTTGTACCCTAAACAGGAGGGTTTGTAGAGTAAAAAGCAGGCTTTCAACCCTAGACTCACAGCTTTGGACTCTTAACCAAATCTTTGGGACCTAACATTCAGACATCGTGCCCTAAAGGAGGCGTTTGGAGCATAAAAAGGAGGGATTTTACAGTGAAATGATTTGCAGCATAAAAATGAGCATTTGGGCCCTAAAAATGAGGGTTTGTACAATAAACGTGAGGGTTTGGATTATAAAACGAGGAATTCAACCACAGAATCAAAGCTTTGGACTCGGAAGAGGAAGCTTTGGACCACAAAAAAAAGCTTTGTGCCCTAAATGAGATGTCCGGAACATAAAAGTGAGGGATTTTACAGCAAAAAGGACGTATTGACCCCTAAAAAGGAGGATTCGCGGCCAAAAAATGAGGCATTGCGCCCTAAAAATGAGGGTTTGTACCTTCTAAATGACGGTTTGAAGCAGAACAGGGAGGCTTTCAACCCTGGAAGCAACGTTGCGGACTCTAAAAAGGAAGCTTTGGGAGCTAAAATCGAGACTTTGTGCCCTTAATGTAGCGTTTGGAGCATAAGAAAGTGGGATTTCAGAATTAAAAGAAGGATTTGAGGCCTAAAAATTGTCGTTTAGAGCATAAAGATGTGGATTTGAACCCTGGACTCGAAGCTTGGGAATCTTAACAGGAGTGTTTGCACCCTAACAGCGAGGGTTTGTGCCCCAAAAAGGAGGGTTTGTATCCTACAAAGGAGGGTTTGTAGAGTAAAAAGCAGGCTTTCAACCCTAGACTCACAGCTTTGGACTCTTAACCAAATCTTTGGGACCTAACATTCAGACATCGTGCCCTAAAGGAGGCGTTTGGAGCATAAAAAGGAGGGATTTTACAGTGAAATGATTTGCAGCATAAAAATGAGCGTTTGGGCCCTAAAAATGAGGGTTTGTGCAATAAACGTGAGGGTTTGGATTATAAAACGAGGAATTCAACCACAGAATCAAAGCTTTGGACTCGGAAGAGGAAGCTTTGGACCACAAAAAAAGGCTTTGTGCCCTAAATGAGATGTCCGGAACAGAAAAGTGAGGGATTTTACAGCAAAAAGGACCTATTGACCCCTAAAAAGGAGGATTCGCGGCCAAAAAATGAGGCATTGCACCCTAAAAATGAGGGTTTGTACCTTCTAAATGACGGTTTGAAGCAGAACAGGGAGGCTTTCAACCCTGGAAGCAACGTTGCGGACACTAAAAAGGAAGCTTTGGGAGCTAAAATTGAGACTTTGTGCCCTTAATGTAGCGTTTGGAGCATAGGAAAGTGGGATTTCAGAATTAACAGTAGGATTTGAAGCCTAAAAACGGTCGTTTGGAGCATAAAGATGTGGATTTGAACCCTGGACTCGAAGCTTGGGAATCTTAACAGGAGTGTTTGCACCCTAACAGCGAGGGTTTGTGCCCCAAAAAGCAGGGTTTGTACCCTACAAAGGAGGGTTTGTAGAGTAAAAAGCAGGCTTTCAACCCTAGACTCACAGCTTTGGACTCTTAACCAAATCTTTGGGACCTAACATTCAGACATCGTGCCCTAAAGGAGGCATTTGGAGCATAAAAAGGAGGGATTTTACAGTGAAATGATTTGCAGCATAAAAATGAGCGTTTGGGCCCTAAAAATGAGGGTTTGTGCAATAAACGTGAGGGTTTGGATTATAAAACGAGGAATTCAACCACAGAACCAAAGCTTTGGACTCTGAAGAGGAAGCTTTGGGACCACAAAACAAGGCTTTGTGCCCTAAATGAGATGTCCGGAACAGAAAAAGTGAGGGATTTTACAGCAAAAAGGACGTATTGACCCCTAAAAAGGAGGATTCGCGGCCAAAAAATGAGGCATTGCGCCCTAAAAATGAGGGTTTGTACCTTCTAAATGACGGTTTGAAGCAGAACAGGGAGGCTTTCAACCCTGGAACCAACGTTGCGGACTCTAAAAAGGAAGCTTTGGGAGCTAAAATCGAGACTTTGTGCCCTTAATGTAGCGTTTGGAGCATAAGAAAGTGGGATTTCAGAATTAAAAGAAGGATTTGAGGCCTAAAAATTGTCGTTTAGAGCATAAAGATGTGGATTTGAACCCTGGACTCGAAGCTTGGGAATCTTAACAGGAGTGTTTGCACCCTAACAGCGAGGGTTTGTGCCCCAAAAAGGAGGGTTTGTACCCTAAACAGGAGGGTTTGTAGAGTAAAAAGCAGGCTTTCAACCCTAGACTCACAGCTTTGGACTCTTAACCAAATCTTTGGGACCTAACATTCAGACATCATGCCCTAAAGGAGGCGTTTGGAGCATAAAAAGGAGGGATTTTACAGTGAAATGATTTGCAGCATAAAAATGAGCGTTTGGGCCCTAAAAATGAGGGTTTGTGCAATAAACGTGAGGGTTTGGATTATAAAACGAGGAATTCAACCACAGAATCAAAGCTTTGGACTCGGAAGAGGAAGCTTTGGGACCACAAAACAAGGCTTTGTGCCCTAAATGAGATGTCCGGAACAGAAAAAGTGAGGGATTTTACAGCAAAAAGGACGTATTGACCCCTAAAAAGGAGGATTCGCGGCCAAAAAATGAGGCATTGCGCCCTAAAAATGAGGGTTTGTACCTTCTAAATGACGGTTTGAAGCAGAACAGGGAGGCTTTCAACCCTGGAACCAACGTTGCGGACTCTAAAAAGGAAGCTTTGGGAGCTAAAATCGAGACTTTGTGCCCTTAATGTAGCGTTTGGAGCATAAGAAAGTGGGATTTCAGAATTAAAAGAAGGATTTGAGGCCTAAAAATGGTCGTTTAGAGCATAAAGATGTGGATTTGAACCCTGGACTCGAAGCTTGGGAATCTTAACAGGAGTGTTTGCACCCTAACAGCGAGGGTTTGTGCCCCAAAAAGGAGGGTTTGTACCCTAAACAGGAGGGTTTGTAGAGTAAAAAGCAGGCTTTCAACCCTAGACTCACAGTTTTGGACTCTTAACCAAATCTTTGGGACCTAACATTCAGACATCGTGCCCTAAAGGAGGCGTTTGGAGCATAAAAAGGAGGGATTTTCCAGTGAAATGATTTGCAGCATAAAAATGAGCGTTTGGGCCCTAAAAATGAGGGTTTGTGCAATAAACGTGAGGGTTTGGATTATAAAACGAGGAATTCAACCACAGAATCAAAGCTTTGGACTCGGAAGAGGAAGCTTTGGACGACAAAACAAGGCTTTGTGCCCTTAATGAGATGTCCGGAACAGAAAAGTGAGAGATTTTACAGCAAAAAGGACGTATTGACCCCTAAAAAGGAGGATTCGCGGCCAAAAAATGAGGCATTGCGCCCTAAAAATGAGGGTTTGTACCTTCTAAATGACGCTTTGAAGCAGAACAGGGAGGCTTTCAACCCTGGAAGCAACATTGCAGACTCTAAAAAGGAAGCTTTGGGAGCTAAAATCGAGACTTTGTGCCCTTAATGTAGCGTTTGGAGCATAAAAAAGTGGGATTTCAGAATTAACAGTAGGATTTGAAGCCTAAAAATGGTCGTTTTTAGCATAAAGATGTGGATTTGAACCCTGGACTCGAAGCTTGGGAATCTTAACAGGAGTGTTTGCACCCTAACAGCGAGGGTTTGTGCCCCAAAAAGGAGGGTTTGTATCCTACAAAGGAGGGTTTGTAGAGTAAAAAGCAGGCTTTCAACCCTAGACTCACAGCTTTGGACTCTTAACCAAATCTTTGGGACCTAACATTCAGACATCGTGCCCTAAAGGAGGCGTTTGGAGCATAAAAAGGAGGGATTTTACAGTGAAATGATTTGCAGCATAAAAATGAGCGTTTGGGCCCTAAAAATGAGGGTTTGTGCAATAAACGTGAGGGTTTGGATTATAAAACGAGGAATTCAACCACAGAATCAAAGCTTTGGACTCGGAAGAGGAAGCTTTGGACCACAAAAAAAAGGCTTTGTGCCCTAAATGAGATGTCCGGAACATAAAAGTGAGGGATTTTACAGCAAAAAGGACCTATTGACCCCTAAAAAGGAGGATTCGCGGCCAAAAAATGAGGCATTGCACCCTAAAAATGAGGGTTTGTACCTTCTAAATGACGGTTTGAAGCAGAACAGGGAGGCTTTCAACCCTGGAAGCAACGTTGCGGACACTAAAAAGGAAGCTTTGGGAGCTAAAATTGAGACTTTGTGCCCTTAATGTAGCGTTTGGAGCATAGGAAAGTGGGATTTCAGAATTAACAGTAGGATTTGAAGCCTAAAAACGGTCGTTTGGAGCATAAAGATGTGGATTTGAACCCTGGACTCGAAGCTTGGGAATCTTAACAGGAGTGTTTGCACCCTAACAGCGAGGGTTTGTGCCCCAAAAAGCAGGGTTTGTACCCTACAAAGGAGGGTTTGTAGAGTAAAAAGCAGGCTTTCAACCCTAGACTCACAGCTTTGGACTCTTAACCAAATCTTTGGGACCTAACATTCAGACATCGTGCCCTAAAGGAGGCATTTGGAGCATAAAAAGGAGGGATTTTACAGTGAAATGATTTGCAGCATAAAAATGAGCGTTTGGGCCCTAAAAATGAGGGTTTGTACAATAAACGTGAGGGTTTGGATTATAAAACGAGGAATTCAACCACAGAATCAAAGCTTTGGACTCGGAAGAGGAAGCTTTGGACCACAAAAAAAAGCTTTGTGCCCTAAATGAGATGTCCGGAACAGAAAAGTGAGGGATTTTACAGCAAAAAGGACGTATTGACCCCTAAAAAGGAGGATTCGCGGCCAAAAAATGAGGCATTGCGCCCTAAAAATGAGGGTTTGTACCTTCTAAATGACGGTTTGAAGCAGAACAGGGAGGCTTTCAACCCTGGAAGCAACGTTGCGGACTCTAAAAAGGAAGCTTTGGGAACTAAAATTGAGACTTTGTGCCCTTAATGTAGCGTTTGGAGCATAGGAAAGTGGGATTTCAGAATTAACAGTAGGATTTGAAGCCTAAAAACGGTCGTTTGGAGCATAAAGATGTGGATTTGAACCCTGGACTCGAAGCTTGGGAATCTTAACAGGAGTATTCGCACACTAACAGCGAGGGTTTGTGCCCCAAAAAGCAGGGTTTGTACCCTAAACAGGAGGGTTTGTAGAGTAAAAAGCAGGCTTTCAACCGTAGACTCACAGCTTTGGACTCTTAACCAAATCTTTGGGACCTAACATTCAGACATCGTGCCCTAAAGGAGGCGTTTGGAGCATAAAAAGGAGGGATTTTACAGTGAAATGATTTGCAGCATAAAAATGAGCGTTTGGGCCCTAAAAATGAGGGTTTGTGCAATAAACGTGAGGGTTTGGATTATAAAACGAGGAATTCAACCACAGAACCAAAGCTTTGGACTCGGAAGAGGAAGCTTTGGGACCACAAAACAAGGCTTTGTGCCCTAAATGAGATGTCCGGAACAGAAAAAGTGAGGGATTTTACAGCAAAAAGGACGTATTGACCCCTAAAAAGGAGGATTCGCGGCCAAAAAATGAGGCATTGCGCCCTAAAAATGAGGGTTTGTACCTTCTAAATGACGGTTTGAAGCAGAACAGGGAGGCTTTCAACCCTGGAACCAACGTTGCGGACTCTAAAAAGGAAGCTTTGGGAGCTAAAATCGAGACTTTGTGCCCTTAATGTAGCGTTTGGAGCATAAGAAAGTGGGATTTCAGAATTAAAAGAAGGATTTGAGGCCTAAAAATTGTCGTTTAGAGCATAAAGATGTGGATTTGAACCCTGGACTCGAAGCTTGGGAATCTTAACAGGAGTGTTTGCACCCTAACAGCGAGGGTTTGTGCCCCAAAAAGGAGGGTTTGTACCCTAAACAGGAGGGTTTGTAGAGTAAAAAGCAGGCTTTCAACCCTAGACTCACAGCTTTGGACTCTTAACCAAATCTTTGGGACCTAACATTCAGACATCATGCCCTAAAGGAGGCGTTTGGAGCATAAAAAGGAGGGATTTTACAGTGAAATGATTTGCAGCATAAAAATGAGCGTTTGGGCCCTAAAAATGAGGGTTTGTGCAATAAACGTGAGGGTTTGGATTATAAAACGAGGAATTCAACCACAGAATCAAAGCTTTGGACTCGGAAGAGGAAGCTTTGGACCACAAAAAAAGGCTTTGTGCCCTAAATGAGATGTCCGGAACAGAAAAGTGAGGGATTTTACAGCAAAAAGGACCTATTGACCCCTAAAAAGGAGGATTCGCGGCCAAAAAATGAGGCATTGCGCCCTAAAAATGAGGGTTTGTACCTTCTAAATGACGGTTTGAAGCAGAACAGGGAGGCTTTCAACCCTGGAAGCAACGTTGCGGACACTAAAAAGGAAGCTTTGGGAGCTAAAATTGAGACTTTGTGCCCTTAATGTAGCGTTTGGAGCATAGGAAAGTGGGATTTCAGAATTAACAGTAGGATTTGAAGCCTAAAAACGGTCGTTTGGAGCATAAAGATGTGGATTTGAACCCTGGACTCGAAGCTTGGGAATCTTAACAGGAGTGTTTGCACCCTAACAGCGAGGGTTTGTGCCCCAAAAAGGAGGGTTTGTACCCTGCAAAGGAGGGTTTGTAGAGTAAAAAGCAGGCTTTCAACCCTAGACTCACAGCTTTGGACTCTTAACCAAATCTTTGGGACCTAACATTCGGACATCGTGCCCTAAAGGAGGCGTTTGGAGCATAAAAAGGAGGGATTTTACAGTGAAATGATTTGCAGCATAAAAATGAGCGTTTGGGCCCTAAAAAAGAGGGTTTGTGCAATAAACGTGAGGGTTTGGATTATAAAACGAGGAATTCAACCACAGAATCAAAGCTTTGGACTCGGAAGAGGAAGCTTTGGACGACAAAACAAGGCTTTGTGCCCTTAATGAGATGTCCGGAACAGAAAAGTGAGAGATTTTACAGCAAAAAGGACGTATTGACCCCTAAAAAGGAGGATTCGCGGCCAAAAAATGAGGCATTGCGCCCTAAAAATGAGGGTTTGTACCTTCTAAATGACGCTTTGAAGCAGAACAGGGAGGCTTTCAACCCTGGAAGCAACATTGCGGACTCTAAAAAGGAAGCTTTGGGAGCTAAAATCGAGACTTTGTGCCCTTAATGTAGCGTTTGGAGCATAAAAAAGTGGGATTTCAGAATTAACAGTAGGATTTGAAGCCTAAAAATGGTCGTTTTTAGCATAAAGATGTGGATTTGAACCCTGGACTCGAAGCTTGGGAATCTTAACAGGAGTGTTTGCACCCTAACAGCGAGGGTTTGTGCCCCAAAAAGGAGGGTTTGTATCCTACAAAGGAGGGTTTGTAGAGTAAAAAGCAGGCTTTCAACCCTAGACTCACAGCTTTGGACTCTTAACCAAATCTTTGGGACCTAACATTCAGACATCGTGCCCTAAAGGAGGCGTTTGGAGCATAAAAAGGAGGGATTTTACAGTGAAATGATTTGCAGCATAAAAATGAGCGTTTGGGCCCTAAAAATGAGGGTTTGTGCAATAAACGTGAGGGTTTGGATTATAAAACGAGGAATTCAACCACAGAATCAAAGCTTTGGACTCGGAAGAGGAAGCTTTGGACCACAAAAAAAAGGCTTTGTGCCCTAAATGAGATGTCCGGAACATAAAAGTGAGGGATTTTACAGCAAAAAGGACCTATTGACCCCTAAAAAGGAGGATTCGCGGCCAAAAAATGAGGCATTGCACCCTAAAAATGAGGGTTTGTACCTTCTAAATGACGGTTTGAAGCAGAACAGGGAGGCTTTCAACCCTGGAAGCAACGTTGCGGACACTAAAAAGGAAGCTTTGGGAGCTAAAATTGAGACTTTGTGCCCTTAATGTAGCGTTTGGAGCATAGGAAAGTGGGATTTCAGAATTAACAGTAGGATTTGAAGCCTAAAAACGGTCGTTTGGAGCATAAAGATGTGGATTTGAACCCTGGACTCGAAGCTTGGGAATCTTAACAGGAGTGTTTGCACCCTAACAGCGAGGGTTTGTGCCCCAAAAAGCAGGGTTTGTACCCTACAAAGGAGGGTTTGTAGAGTAAAAAGCAGGCTTTCAACCCTAGACTCACAGCTTTGGACTCTTAACCAAATCTTTGGGACCTAACATTCAGACATCGTGCCCTAAAGGAGGCATTTGGAGCATAAAAAGGAGGGATTTTACAGTGAAATGATTTGCAGCATAAAAATGAGCGTTTGGGCCCTAAAAATGAGGGTTTGTACAATAAACGTGAGGGTTTGGATTATAAAACGAGGAATTCAACCACAGAATCAAAGCTTTGGACTCGGAAGAGGAAGCTTTGGACCACAAAAAAAAGCTTTGTGCCCTAAATGAGATGTCCGGAACAGAAAAGTGAGGGATTTTACAGCAAAAAGGACGTATTGACCCCTAAAAAGGAGGATTCGCGGCCAAAAAATGAGGCATTGCGCCCTAAAAATGAGGGTTTGTACCTTCTAAATGACGGTTTGAAGCAGAACAGGGAGGCTTTCAACCCTGGAAGCAACGTTGCGGACTCTAAAAAGGAAGCTTTGGGAACTAAAATTGAGACTTTGTGCCCTTAATGTAGCGTTTGGAGCATAGGAAAGTGGGATTTCAGAATTAACAGTAGGATTTGAAGCCTAAAAACGGTCGTTTGGAGCATAAAGATGTGGATTTGAACCCTGGACTCGAAGCTTGGGAATCTTAACAGGAGTGTTCGCACACTAACAGCGAGGGTTTGTGCCCCAAAAAGCAGGGTTTGTACCCTAAACAGGAGGGTTTGTAGAGTAAAAAGCAGGCTTTCAACCGTAGACTCACAGCTTTGGACTCTTAACCAAATCTTTGGGACCTAACATTCAGACATCGTGCCCTAAAGGAGGCGTTTGGAGCATAAAAAGGAGGGATTTTACAGTGAAATGATTTGCAGCATAAAAATGAGCGTTTGGGCCCTAAAAATGAGGGTTTGTGCAATAAACGTGAGGGTTTGGATTATAAAACGAGGAATTCAACCACAGAACCAAAGCTTTGGACTCGGAAGAGGAAGCTTTGGGACCACAAAACAAGGCTTTGTGCCCTAAATGAGATGTCCGGAACAGAAAAAGTGAGGGATTTTACAGCAAAAAGGACGTATTGACCCCTAAAAAGGAGGATTCGCGGCCAAAAAATGAGGCATTGCGCCCTAAAAATGAGGGTTTGTACCTTCTAAATGACGGTTTGAAGCAGAACAGGGAGGCTTTCAACCCTGGAACCAACGTTGCGGACTCTAAAAAGGAAGCTTTGGGAGCTAAAATCGAGACTTTGTGCCCTTAATGTAGCGTTTGGAGCATAAGAAAGTGGGATTTCAGAATTAAAAGAAGGATTTGAGGCCTAAAAATTGTCGTTTAGAGCATAAAGATGTGGATTTGAACCCTGGACTCGAAGCTTGGGAATCTTAACAGGAGTGTTTGCACCCTAACAGCGAGGGTTTGTGCCCCAAAAAGGAGGGTTTGTACCCTAAACAGGAGGGTTTGTAGAGTAAAAAGCAGGCTTTCAACCCTAGACTCACAGCTTTGGACTCTTAACCAAATCTTTGGGACCTAACATTCAGACATCGTGCCCTAAAGGAGGCGTTTGGAGCATAAAAAGGAGGGATTTTACAGTGAAATGATTTGCAGCATAAAAATGAGCGTTTGGGCCCTAAAAATGAGGGTTTGTGCAATAAACGTGAGGGTTTGGATTATAAAACGAGGAATTCAACCACAGAATCAAAGCTTTGGACTCGGAAGAGGAAGCTTTGGACCACAAAAAAAGGCTTTGTGCCCTAAATGAGATGTCCGGAACAGAAAAGTGAGGGATTTTACAGCAAAAAGGACCTATTGACCCCTAAAAAGGAGGATTCGCGGCCAAAAAATGAGGCATTGCGCCCTAAAAATGAGGGTTTGTACCTTCTAAATGACGGTTTGAAGCAGAACAGGGAGGCTTTCAACCCTGGAAGCAACGTTGCGGACACTAAAAAGGAAGCTTTGGGAGCTAAAATTGAGACTTTGTGCCCTTAATGTAGCGTTTGGAGCATAGGAAAGTGGGATTTCAGAATTAACAGTAGGATTTGAAGCCTAAAAACGGTCGTTTGGAGCATAAAGATGTGGATTTGAACCCTGGACTCGAAGCTTGGGAATCTTAACAGGAGTGTTTGCACCCTAACAGCGAGGGTTTGTGCCCCAAAAAGGAGGGTTTGTACCCTGCAAAGGAGGGTTTGTAGAGTAAAAAGCAGGCTTTCAACCCTAGACTCACAGCTTTGGACTCTTAACCAAATCTTTGGGACCTAACATTCGGACATCGTGCCCTAAAGGAGGCGTTTGGAGCATAAAAAGGAGGGATTTTACAGTGAAATGATTTGCAGCATAAAAATGAGCGTTTGGGCCCTAAAAAAGAGGGTTTGTGCAATAAACGTGAGGGTTTGGATTATAAAACGAGGAATTCAACCACAGAATCAAAGCTTTGGACTCGGAAGAGGAAGCTTTGGACCACAAAAAAAGGCTTTGTGCCCTAAATGAGATGTCCGGAACTGAAAAGTGAGGGATTTTACAGCAAAAAGGACGTATTGACCCCTAAAAAGGAGGATTCGCGGCCAAAAAATGAGGCATTGCGCCCTAAAAATGAGGGTTTGTACCTTCTAAATGACGGTTTGAAGCAGAACAGGGAGGCTTTCAACCCTGGAAGCAACGTTGCGGACTCTAAAAAGGAAGCTTTGGGAACTAAAATTGAGACTTTGTGCCCTTAATGTAGCGTTTGGAGCATAGGAAAGTGGGATTTCAGAATTAACAGTAGGATTTGAAGCCTAAAAACGGTCGTTTGGAGCATAAAGATGTGGATTTGAACCCTGGACTCGAAGCTTGGGAATCTTAACAGGAGTGTTCGCACACTAACAGCGAGGGTTTGTGCCCCAAAAAGGAGGGTTTGTACCCTAAACAGGAGGGTTTGTAGAGTAAAAAGCAGGCTTTCAACCCTAGACTCACAGCTTTGGACTCTTAACCAAATCTTTGGGACCTAACATTCAGACATCGTGCCCTAAAGGAGGCGTTTGGAGCATAAAAAGGAGGGATTTTACAGTGAAATGATTTGCAGCATAAAAATGAGCGTTTGGGCCCTAAAAATGAGGGTTTGTGCAATAAACGTGAGGGTTTGGATTATAAAACGAGGAATTCAACCACAGAACCAAAGCTTTGGACTCGGAAGAGGAAGCTTTGGGACCACAAAACAAGGCTTTGTGCCCTAAATGAGATGTCCGGAACAGAAAAGTGAGGGATTTTACAGCAAAAAGGACCTATTGACCCCTAAAAAGGAGGATTCGCGGCCAAAAAATGAGGCATTGCGCCCTAAAAATGAGGGTTTGTACCTTCTAAATGACAGTTTGAAGCAGAACAGGGAGTCTTTCAACCCTGGAACCAACGTTGCGGACACTAAAAAGGAAGCTTTGGGAACTAAAATTGAGACTTTGTGCCCTTAATGTAGCGTTTGGAGCATAGGAAAGTGGGATTTCAGAATTAACAGTAGGATTTGAAGCCTAAAAACGGTCGTTTGGAGCATAAAGATGTGGATTTCAACCCTGGATTCGAAGCTTGGGAATCTTAACAGGAGTGTTTGCACACTAACAGCGAGGGTTTGTGCCCCAAAAAGGAGGGTTTGTACCCTAAACAGGAGGGTTTGTAGAGTAAAAAGCAGGCTTTCAACCCTAGACTCACAGCTTTGGACTCTTAACCAAATCTTTGGGACCTAACATTCAGACATCGTGCCCTAAAGGAGGCGTTTGGAGCATAAAAAGGAGGGATTTTACAGTGAAATGATTTGCAGCATAAAAATGAGCGTTTGGGCCCTAAAAATGAGGGTTTGTAAAATAAACGTGAGGGTTTGGATTATAAAACGAGGAATTCAACCACAGAATCAAAGCTTTGGACTCTGAAGAGGAAGCTTTGGACCACAAAACAAGGCTTTGTGCCCTAAATGAGATGTCCGGAACAGAAAAGTGAGGGATTTTACAGTAAAAAGGACGTATTGACCCCTAAAAAGGAGGATTCGCGGCCAAAAAATGAGGCATTGCGCCCTAAAAATGAGGGTTTGTACCTTCTAAATGACGGTTTGAAGCAGAACAGGGAGGCTTTCAACCCTGGAAGCAACGTTGCGGACTCTAAAAAGGAAGCTTTGGGAGCTAAAATTGAGACTTTGTGCCCTTAATGTAGCGTTTGGAGCATAGGAAAGTGGGATTTCAGAATTGAAAGTAGGATTTAAAGCCCAAAAACGGTCGTTTGGAGCATAAAGATGTGGATTTGAACCCTGGACTCGAAGCTTGGGAATCTTAACAGGAGTGTTCGCACACTAACAGCGAGGGTTTGTGCCCCAAAAAGGAGGGTTTGTATCCTACAAAGGAGGGTTTGTAGAGTAAAAAGCAGGCTTTCAACCCTAGACTCACAGCTTTGGACTCTTAACCAAATCTTTGGGACCTAACATTCAGACATCGTGCCCTAAAGGAGGCGTTTGGAGCATAAAAAGGAGGGATTTTACAGTGAAATGATTTGCAGCATAAAAATGAGCGTTTGGGCCCTAAAAATGAGGGTTTGTGCAATAAACGTGAGGGTTTGGATTATAAAACGAGGAATTCAACCACAGAACCAAAGCTTTGGACTCGGAAGAGGAAGCTTTGGACGACAAAACAAGGCTTTGTGCCCTAAATGAGATGTCCGGAACAGAAAAAGTGAGGGATTTTACAGCAAAAAGGACGTATTGACCCCTAAAAAGGAGGATTCGCGGCCAAAAAATGAGGCATTGCGCCCTAAAAATGAGGGTTTGTACCTTCTAAATGACGGTTTGAAGCAGAACAGGGAGGCTTTCAACCCTGGAACCAACGTTGCGGACACTAAAAAGGAAGCTTTGGGAACTAAAATTGAGACTTTGTGCCCTTAATGTAGCGTTTGGAGCATAGGAAAGTGGGATTTCAGAATTAACAGTAGGATTTGAAGCCTAAAAACGGTCGTTTGGAGCATAAAGATGTGGATTTCAACCCTGGATTCGAAGCTTGGGAATCTTAACAGGAGTGTTTGCACACTAACAGCGAGGGTTTGTGCCCCAAAAAGGAGGGTTTGTACCCTAAACAGGAGGGTTTGTAGAGTAAAAAGCAGGCTTTCAACCCTAGACTCACAGCTTTGGACTCTTAACCAAATCTTTGGGACCTAACATTCAGACATCGTGCCCTAAAGGAGGCGTTTGGAGCATAAAAAGGAGGGATTTTACAGTGAAATGATTTGCAGCATAAAAATGAGCGTTTGGGCCCTAAAAATGAGGGTTTGTGCAATAAACGTGAGGGTTTGGATTATAAAACGAGGAATTCAACCACAGAATCAAAGCTTTGGACTCTGAAGAGGAAGCTTTGGGACCACAAAACAAGGCTTTGTGCCCTAAATGAGATGTCCGGAACATAAAAGTGAGGGATTTTACAGTAAAAAGGACGTATTGACCCCTAAAAAGGAGGATTCGCGGCCAAAAAATGAGGCATTGCGCCCTAAAAATGAGGGTTTGTACCTTCTAAATGACGGTTTGAAGCAGAACAGGGAGGCTTTCAACCCTGGAAGCAACGTTGCGGACTCTAAAAAGGAAGCTTTGGGAGCTAAAATTGAGACTTTGTGCCCTTAATGTAGCGTTTGGAGCATAGGAAAGTGGGATTTCAGAATTGAAAGTAGGATTTAAAGCCCAAAAACGGTCGTTTGGAGCATAAAGATGTGGATTTGAACCCTGGACTCGAAGCTTGGGAATCTTAACAGGAGTGTTCGCACACTAACAGCGAGGGTTTGTGCCCCAAAAAGGAGGGTTTGTATCCTACAAAGGAGGGTTTGTAGAGTAAAAAGCAGGCTTTCAACCCTAGACTCACAGCTTTGGACTCTTAACCAAATCTTTGGGACCTAACATTCAGACATCGTGCCCTAAAGGAGGCGTTTGGAGCATAAAAAGGAGGGATTTTACAGTGAAATGATTTGCAGCATAAAAATGAGCGTTTGGGCCCTAAAAATGAGGGTTTGTGCAATAAACGTGAGGGTTTGGATTATAAAACGAGGAATTCAACCACAGAACCAAAGCTTTGGACTCGGAAGAGGAAGCTTTGGGACCACAAAACAAGGCTTTGTGCCCTAAATGAGATGTCCGGAACAGAAAAAGTGAGGGATTTTACAGCAAAAAGGACGTATTGACCCCTAAAAAGGAGGATTCGCGGCCAAAAAATGAGGCATTGCGCCCTAAAAATGAGGGTTTGTACCTTCTAAATGACGGTTTGAAGCAGAACAGGGAGGCTTTCAACCCTGGAACCAACGTTGCGGACACTAAAAAGGAAGCTTTGGGAACTAAAATTGAGACTTTGTGCCCTTAATGTAGCGTTTGGAGCATAGGAAAGTGGGATTTCAGAATTAACAGTAGGATTTGAAGCCTAAAAACGGTCGTTTGGAGCATAAAGATGTGGATTTCAACCCTGGATTCGAAGCTTGGGAATCTTAACAGGAGTGTTTGCACACTAACAGCGAGGGTTTGTGCCCCAAAAAGGAGGGTTTGTACCCTAAACAGGAGGGTTTGTAGAGTAAAAAGCAGGCTTTCAACCCTAGACTCACAGCTTTGGACTCTTAACCAAATCTTTGGGACCTAACATTCAGACATCGTGCCCTAAAGGAGGCGTTTGGAGCATAAAAAGGAGGGATTTTACAGTGAAATGATTTGCAGCATAAAAATGAGCGTTTGGGCCCTAAAAATGAGGGTTTGTGCAATAAACGTGAGGGTTTGGATTATAAAACGAGGAATTCAACCACAGAATCAAAGCTTTGGACTCTGAAGAGGAAGCTTTGGGACCACAAAACAAGGCTTTGTGCCCTAAATGAGATGTCCGGAACATAAAAGTGAGGGATTTTACAGTAAAAAGGACGTATTGACCCCTAAAAAGGAGGATTCGCGGCCAAAAAATGAGGCATTGCGCCCTAAAAATGAGGGTTTGTACCTTCTAAATGACGGTTTGAAGCAGAACAGGGAGGCTTTCAACCCTGGAAGCAACGTTGCGGACTCTAAAAAGGAAGCTTTGGGAGCTAAAATTGAGACTTTGTGCCCTTAATGTAGCGTTTGGAGCATAGGAAAGTGGGATTTCAGAATTGAAAGTAGGATTTAAAGCCCAAAAACGGTCGTTTGGAGCATAAAGATGTGGATTTGAACCCTGGACTCGAAGCTTGGGAATCTTAACAGGAGTGTTTGCACCCTAACAGCGAGGGCTTGTGCCCCAAAAAGCAGGGTTTGTACCCTAAACAGGAGGGTTTGTAGAGTAAAAAGCAGGCTTTCAACCCTAGACTCACAGCTTTGGACTCTTAACCAAATCTTTGGGACCTAACATTCAGACATCGTGCCCTAAAGGAGGCGTTTGGAGCATAAAAAGGAGGGATTTTACAGTGAAATGATTTGCAGCATAAAAATGAGCGTTTGGGCCCTAAAAATGAGGGTTTGTACAATAAACGTGAGGGTTTGGATTATAAAACGAGGAATTCAACCACAGAATCAAAGCTTTGGACTCGGAAGAGGAAGCTTTGGACCACAAAAAAAAGCTTTGTGCCCTAAATGAGATGTCCGGAACATAAAAGTGAGGGATTTTACAGCAAAAAGGACGTATTGACCCCTAAAAAGGAGGATTCGCGGCCAAAAAATGAGGCATTGCGCCCTAAAAATGAGGGTTTGTACCTTCTAAATGACGGTTTGAAGCAGAACAGGGAGGCTTTCAACCCTGGAAGCAACGTTGCGGACTCTAAAAAGGAAGCTTTGGGAGCTAAAATCGAGACTTTGTGCCCTTAATGTAGCATTTGGAGCATAAGAAAGTGGGATTTCAGAATTAAAAGAAGGATTTGAGGCCTAAAAATTGTCGTTTAGAGCATAAAGATGTGGATTTGAACCCTGGACTCGAAGCTTGGGAATCTTAACAGGAGTGTTTGCACCCTAACAGCGAGGGTTTGTGCCCCAAAAAGGAGGGTTTGTATCCTACAAAGGAGGGTTTGTAGAGTAAAAAGCAGGCTTTCAACCCTAGACTCACAGCTTTGGACTCTTAACCAAATCTTTGGGACCTAACATTCAGACATCGTGCCCTAAAGGAGGCGTTTGGAGCATAAAAAGGAGGGATTTTACAGTGAAATGATTTGCAGCATAAAAATGAGCGTTTGGGCCCTAAAAATGAGGGTTTGTGCAATAAACGTGAGGGTTTGGATTATAAAACGAGGAATTCAACCACAGAATCAAAGCTTTGGACTCGGAAGAGGAAGCTTTGGACCACAAAAAAAGGCTTTGTGCCCTAAATGAGATGTCCGGAACAGAAAAGTGAGGGATTTTACAGCAAAAAGGACCTATTGACCCCTAAAAAGGAGGATTCGCGGCCAAAAAATGAGGCATTGCACCCTAAAAATGAGGGTTTGTACCTTCTAAATGACGGTTTGAAGCAGAACAGGGAGGCTTTCAACCCTGGAAGCAACGTTGCGGACACTAAAAAGGAAGCTTTGGGAGCTAAAATTGAGACTTTGTGCCCTTAATGTAGCGTTTGGAGCATAGGAAAGTGGGATTTCAGAATTAACAGTAGGATTTGAAGCCTAAAAACGGTCGTTTGGAGCATAAAGATGTGGATTTGAACCCTGGACTCGAAGCTTGGGAATCTTAACAGGAGTGTTTGCACCCTAACAGCGAGGGTTTGTGCCCCAAAAAGCAGGGTTTGTACCCTACAAAGGAGGGTTTGTAGAGTAAAAAGCAGGCTTTCAACCCTAGACTCACAGCTTTGGACTCTTAACCAAATCTTTGGGACCTAACATTCAGACATCGTGCCCTAAAGGAGGCATTTGGAGCATAAAAAGGAGGGATTTTACAGTGAAATGATTTGCAGCATAAAAATGAGCGTTTGGGCCCTAAAAATGAGGGTTTGTGCAATAAACGTGAGGGTTTGGATTATAAAACGAGGAATTCAACCACAGAATCAAAGCTTTGGACTCGGAAGAGGAAGCTTTGGGACCACAAAACAAGGCTTTGTGCCCTAAATGAGATGTCCGGAACAGAAAAAGTGAGGGATTTTACAGCAAAAAGGACGTATTGACCCCTAAAAAGGAGGATTCGCGGCCAAAAAATGAGGCATTGCGCCCTAAAAATGAGGGTTTGTACCTTCTAAATGACGGTTTGAAGCAGAACAGGGAGGCTTTCAACCCTGGAACCAACGTTGCGGACTCTAAAAAGGAAGCTTTGGGAGCTAAAATCGAGACTTTGTGCCCTTAATGTAGCGTTTGGAGCATAAGAAAGTGGGATTTCAGAATTAAAAGAAGGATTTGAGGCCTAAAAATTGTCGTTTAGAGCATAAAGATGTGGATTTGAACCCTGGACTCGAAGCTTGGGAATCTTAACAGGAGTGTTTGCACCCTAACAGCGAGGGTTTGTGCCCCAAAAAGGAGGGTTTGTACCCTAAACAGGAGGGTTTGTAGAGTAAAAAGCAGGCTTTCAACCCTAGACTCACAGTTTTGGACTCTTAACCAAATCTTTGGGACCTAACATTCAGACATCGTGCCCTAAAGGAGGCGTTTGGAGCATAAAAAGGAGGGATTTTACAGTGAAATGATTTGCAGCATAAAAATGAGCGTTTGGGCCCTAAAAATGAGGGTTTGTGCAATAAACGTGAGGGTTTGGATTATAAAACGAGGAATTCAACCACAGAATCAAAGCTTTGGACTCGGAAGAGGAAGCTTTGGACGACAAAACAAGGCTTTGTGCCCTTAATGAGATGTCCGGAACAGAAAAGTGAGAGATTTTACAGCAAAAAGGACGTATTGACCCCTAAAAAGGAGGATTCGCGGCCAAAAAATGAGGCATTGCGCCCTAAAAATGAGGGTTTGTACCTTCTAAATGACGCTTTGAAGCAGAACAGGGAGGCTTTCAACCCTGGAAGCAACATTGCAGACTCTAAAAAGGAAGCTTTGGGAGCTAAAATCGAGACTTTGTGCCCTTAATGTAGCGTTTGGAGCATAAAAAAGTGGGATTTCAGAATTAACAGTAGGATTTGAAGCCTAAAAATGGTCGTTTTTAGCATAAAGATGTGGATTTGAACCCTGGACTCGAAGCTTGGGAATCTTAACAGGAGTGTTTGCACCCTAACAGCGAGGGTTTGTGCCCCAAAAAGGAGGGTTTGTATCCTACAAAGGAGGGTTTGTAGAGTAAAAAGCAGGCTTTCAACCCTAGACTCACAGCTTTGGACTCTTAACCAAATCTTTGGGACCTAACATTCAGACATCGTGCCCTAAAGGAGGCGTTTGGAGCATAAAAAGGAGGGATTTTACAGTGAAATGATTTGCAGCATAAAAATGAGCGTTTGGGCCCTAAAAATGAGGGTTTGTGCAATAAACGTGAGGGTTTGGATTATAAAACGAGGAATTCAACCACAGAATCAAAGCTTTGGACTCGGAAGAGGAAGCTTTGGACCACAAAAAAAAGGCTTTGTGCCCTAAATGAGATGTCCGGAACATAAAAGTGAGGGATTTTACAGCAAAAAGGACCTATTGACCCCTAAAAAGGAGGATTCGCGGCCAAAAAATGAGGCATTGCACCCTAAAAATGAGGGTTTGTACCTTCTAAATGACGGTTTGAAGCAGAACAGGGAGGCTTTCAACCCTGGAAGCAACGTTGCGGACACTAAAAAGGAAGCTTTGGGAGCTAAAATTGAGACTTTGTGCCCTTAATGTAGCGTTTGGAGCATAGGAAAGTGGGATTTCAGAATTAACAGTAGGATTTGAAGCCTAAAAACGGTCGTTTGGAGCATAAAGATGTGGATTTGAACCCTGGACTCGAAGCTTGGGAATCTTAACAGGAGTGTTTGCACCCTAACAGCGAGGGTTTGTGCCCCAAAAAGCAGGGTTTGTACCCTACAAAGGAGGGTTTGTAGAGTAAAAAGCAGGCTTTCAACCCTAGACTCACAGCTTTGGACTCTTAACCAAATCTTTGGGACCTAACATTCAGACATCGTGCCCTAAAGGAGGCATTTGGAGCATAAAAAGGAGGGATTTTACAGTGAAATGATTTGCAGCATAAAAATGAGCGTTTGGGCCCTAAAAATGAGGGTTTGTACAATAAACGTGAGGGTTTGGATTATAAAACGAGGAATTCAACCACAGAATCAAAGCTTTGGACTCGGAAGAGGAAGCTTTGGACCACAAAAAAAAGCTTTGTGCCCTAAATGAGATGTCCGGAACAGAAAAGTGAGGGATTTTACAGCAAAAAGGACGTATTGACCCCTAAAAAGGAGGATTCGCGGCCAAAAAATGAGGCATTGCGCCCTAAAAATGAGGGTTTGTACCTTCTAAATGACGGTTTGAAGCAGAACAGGGAGGCTTTCAACCCTGGAAGCAACGTTGCGGACTCTAAAAAGGAAGCTTTGGGAACTAAAATTGAGACTTTGTGCCCTTAATGTAGCGTTTGGAGCATAGGAAAGTGGGATTTCAGAATTAACAGTAGGATTTGAAGCCTAAAAACGGTCGTTTGGAGCATAAAGATGTGGATTTGAACCCTGGACTCGAAGCTTGGGAATCTTAACAGGAGTGTTCGCACACTAACAGCGAGGGTTTGTGCCCCAAAAAGCAGGGTTTGTACCCTAAACAGGAGGGTTTGTAGAGTAAAAAGCAGGCTTTCAACCGTAGACTCACAGCTTTGGACTCTTAACCAAATCTTTGGGACCTAACATTCAGACATCGTGCCCTAAAGGAGGCGTTTGGAGCATAAAAAGGAGGGATTTTACAGTGAAATGATTTGCAGCATAAAAATGAGCGTTTGGGCCCTAAAAATGAGGGTTTGTGCAATAAACGTGAGGGTTTGGATTATAAAACGAGGAATTCAACCACAGAACCAAAGCTTTGGACTCGGAAGAGGAAGCTTTGGGACCACAAAACAAGGCTTTGTGCCCTAAATGAGATGTCCGGAACAGAAAAAGTGAGGGATTTTACAGCAAAAAGGACGTATTGACCCCTAAAAAGGAGGATTCGCGGCCAAAAAATGAGGCATTGCGCCCTAAAAATGAGGGTTTGTACCTTCTAAATGACGGTTTGAAGCAGAACAGGGAGGCTTTCAACCCTGGAACCAACGTTGCGGACTCTAAAAAGGAAGCTTTGGGAGCTAAAATCGAGACTTTGTGCCCTTAATGTAGCGTTTGGAGCATAAGAAAGTGGGATTTCAGAATTAAAAGAAGGATTTGAGGCCTAAAAATTGTCGTTTAGAGCATAAAGATGTGGATTTGAACCCTGGACTCGAAGCTTGGGAATCTTAACAGGAGTGTTTGCACCCTAACAGCGAGGGTTTGTGCCCCAAAAAGGAGGGTTTGTACCCTAAACAGGAGGGTTTGTAGAGTAAAAAGCAGGCTTTCAACCCTAGACTCACAGCTTTGGACTCTTAACCAAATCTTTGGGACCTAACATTCAGACATCATGCCCTAAAGGAGGCGTTTGGAGCATAAAAAGGAGGGATTTTACAGTGAAATGATTTGCAGCATAAAAATGAGCGTTTGGGCCCTAAAAATGAGGGTTTGTGCAATAAACGTGAGGGTTTGGATTATAAAACGAGGAATTCAACCACAGAATCAAAGCTTTGGACTCGGAAGAGGAAGCTTTGGACCACAAAAAAAGGCTTTGTGCCCTAAATGAGATGTCCGGAACAGAAAAGTGAGGGATTTTACAGCAAAAAGGACCTATTGACCCCTAAAAAGGAGGATTCGCGGCCAAAAAATGAGGCATTGCGCCCTAAAAATGAGGGTTTGTACCTTCTAAATGACGGTTTGAAGCAGAACAGGGAGGCTTTCAACCCTGGAAGCAACGTTGCGGACACTAAAAAGGAAGCTTTGGGAGCTAAAATTGAGACTTTGTGCCCTTAATGTAGCGTTTGGAGCATAGGAAAGTGGGATTTCAGAATTAACAGTAGGATTTGAAGCCTAAAAACGGTCGTTTGGAGCATAAAGATGTGGATTTGAACCCTGGACTCGAAGCTTGGGAATCTTAACAGGAGTGTTTGCACCCTAACAGCGAGGGTTTGTGCCCCAAAAAGGAGGGTTTGTACCCTGCAAAGGAGGGTTTGTAGAGTAAAAAGCAGGCTTTCAACCCCAGACTCACAGCTTTGGACTCTTAACCAAATCTTTGGGACCTAACATTCAGACATCGTGCCCTAAAGGAGGCGTTTGGAGCATAAAAAGGAGGGATTTTACAGTGAAATGATTTGCAGCATAAAAATGAGCGTTTGGGCCCTAAAAATTAGGGTTTGTGCAATAAATGTGAGGGTTTGGATTATAAAACGACGAATTCAACCACAGAATCAAAGCTTTGGACTCGGAAGAGGAAGCTTTGGACCACAAAAAAAGGCTTTGTGCCCTAAATGAGATGTCCGGAACAGAAAAGTGAGGGATTTTACAGCAAAAAGGACCTACTGACCCCTAAAAAGGAGGATTCGCGGCCAAAAAATGAGGCATTGCACCCTAAAAATGAGGGTTTGTACCTTCTAAATGACGGTTTGAAGCAGAACAGGGAGGCTTTCAACCCTGGAAGCAACGTTGCGGACACTAAAAAGGAAGCTTTGGGAGCTAAAATTGAGACTTTGTGCCCTTAATGTAGCGTTTGGAGCATAGGAAAGTGGGATTTCAGAATTAACAGTAGGATTTGAAGCCTAAAAACGGTCGTTTGGAGCATAAAGATGTGGATTTGAACCCTGGACTCGAAGCTTGGGAATCTTAACAGGAGTGTTTGCACCCTAACAGCGAGGGTTTGTGCCCCAAAAAGGAGGGTTTGTACCCTGCAAAGGAGGGTTTGTAGAGTAAAAAGCAGGCTTTCAACCCTAGACTCACAGCTTTGGACTCTTAACCAAATCTTTGGGACCTAACATTCGGACATCGTGCCCTAAAGGAGGCGTTTGGAGCATAAAAAGGAGGGATTTTACAGTGAAATGATTTGCAGCATAAAAATGAGCGTTTGGGCCCTAAAAAAGAGGGTTTGTGCAATAAACGTGAGGGTTTGGATTATAAAACGAGGAATTCAACCACAGAATCAAAGCTTTGGACTCGGAAGAGGAAGCTTTGGACCACAAAAAAAGGCTTTGTGCCCTAAATGAGATGTCCGGAACAGAAAAGTGAGGGATTTTACAGCAAAAAGGACGTATTGACCCCTAAAAAGGAGGATTCGCGGCCAAAAAATGAGGCATTGCGCCCTAAAAATGAGGGTTTGTACCTTCTAAATGACGGTTTGAAGCAGAACAGGGAGGCTTTCAACCCTGGAAGCAACGTTGCGGACTCTAAAAAGGAAGCTTTGGGAACTAAAATTGAGACTTTGTGCCCTTAATGTAGCGTTTGGAGCATAGGAAAGTGGGATTTCAGAATTAACAGTAGGATTTGAAGCCTAAAAACGGTCGTTTGGAGCATAAAGATGTGGATTTGAACCCTGGACTCGAAGCTTGGGAATCTTAACAGGAGTGTTCGCACACTAACAGCGAGGGTTTGTGCCCCAAAAAGGAGGGTTTGTACCCTGCAAAGGAGGGTTTGTAGAGTAAAAAGCAGGCTTTCAACCCTAGACTCACAGCTTTGGACTCTTAACCAAATCTTTGGGACCTAACATTCAGACATCGTGCCCTAAAGGAGGCGTTTGGAGCATAAAAAGGAGGGATTTTACAGTGAAATGATTTGCAGCATAAAAATGAGCGTTTGGGCCCTAAAAATGAGGGTTTGTGCAATAAACGTGAGGGTTTGGATTATAAAACGAGGAATTCAACCACAGAACCAAAGCTTTGGACTCGGAAGAGGAAGCTTTGGGACCACAAAACAAGGCTTTGTGCCCTAAATGAGATGTCCGGAACAGAAAAAGTGAGGGATTTTACAGCAAAAAGGACGTATTGTCCCCTAAAAAGGAGGATTCGCGGCCAAAAAATGAGGCATTGCGCCCTAAAAATGAAGGTTTGTACCTTATAAATGACGGTTTGAAGCAGAACAGGGAGGCTTTCAACCCTGGAACCAACGTTGCGGACTCTAAAAAGGAAGCTTTGGGAGCTAAAATCGAGACTTTGTGCCCTTAATGTAGCGTTTGGAGCATAAGAAAGTGGGATTTCAGAATTAAAAGAAGGATTTGAGGCCTAAAAATTGTCGTTTAGAGCATAAAGATGTGGATTTGAACCCTGGACTCGAAGCTTGGGAATCTTAACAGGAGTGTTTGCACCCTAACAGCGAGGGTTTGTGCCCCAAAAAGGAGGGTTTGTACCCTAAACAGGAGGGTTTGTAGAGTAAAAAGCAGGCTTTCAACCCTAGACTCACAGCTTTGGACTCTTAACCAAATCTTTGGGACCTAACATTCAGACATCATGCCCTAAAGGGGGCGTTTGGAGCATAAAAAGGAGGGATTTTACAGTGAAATGATTTGCAGCATAAAAATGAGCGTTTGGGCCCTAAAAATGAGGGTTTGTGCAATAAACGTGAGGGTTTGGATTATAAAACGAGGAATTCAACCACAGAATCAAAGCTTTGGACTCGGAAGAGGAAGCTTTGGACCACAAAAAAAGGCTTTGTGCCCTAAATGAGATGTCCGGAACAGAAAAGTGAGGGATTTTACAGCAAAAAGGACCTATTGACCCCTAAAAAGGAGGATTCGCGGCCAAAAAATGAGGCATTGCGCCCTAAAAATGAGGGTTTGTACCTTCTAAATGACGGTTTGAAGCAGAACAGGGAGGCTTTCAACCCTGGAAGCAACATTGCAGACTCTAAAAAGGAAGCTTTGGGAGCTAAAATCGAGACTTTGTGCCCTTAATGTAGCGTTTGGAGCGTAAAAAAGTGGGATTTCAGAATTAACAGTAGGATTTGAAGCCTAAAAACGGTCGTTTGGAGCATAAAGATGTGGATTTCAACCCTGGACTCGAAGCTTGGGAATCTTAACAGGAGTGTTTGCACCCTAACAGCGAGGGTTTGTGCCCCAAAAAGGAGGGTTTGTATCCTACAAAGGAGGGTTTGTAGAGTAAAAAGCAGGCTTTCAACCCCAGACTCACAGCTTTGGACTCTTAACCAAATCTTTGGGACCTAACATTCAGACATCGTGCCCTAAAGGAGGCGTTTGGAGCATAAAAAGGAGGGATTTTACAGTGAAATGATTTGCAGCATAAAAATGAGCGTTTGGGCCCTAAAAATGAGGGTTTGTGCAATAAATGTGAGGGTTTGGATTATAAAACGAGGAATTCAACCACAGAATCAAAGCTTTGGACTCGGAAGAGGAAGCTTTGGACCACAAAAAAAGGCTTTGTGCCCTAAATGAGATGTCCGGAACAGAAAAGTGAGGGATTTTACAGCAAAAAGGACCTACTGACCCCTAAAAAGGAGGATTCGCGGCCAAAAAATGAGGCATTGCACCCTAAAAATGAGGGTTTGTACCTTCTAAATGACGGTTTGAAGCAGAACAGGGAGGCTTTCAACCCTGGAAGCAACGTTGCGGACACTAAAAAGGAAGCTTTGGGAGCTAAAATTGAGACTTTGTGCCCTTAATGTAGCGTTTGGAGCATAGGAAAGTGGGATTTCAGAATTAACAGTAGGATTTGAAGCCTAAAAACGGTCGTTTGGAGCATAAAGATGTGGATTTGAACCCTGGACTCGAAGCTTGGGAATCTTAACAGGAGTGTTCGCACACTAACAGCGAGGGTTTGTGCCCCAAAAAGGAGGGTTTGTACCCTAAACAGGAGGGTTTGTAGAGTAAAAAGCAGGCTTTCAACCCTAGACTCACAGCTTTGGACTCTTAACCAAATCTTTGGGACCTAACATTCAGACATCGTGCCCTAAAGGAGGCGTTTGGAGCATAAAAAGGAGGGATTTTACAGTGAAATGATTTGCAGCATAAAAATGAGCGTTTGGGCCCTAAAAATGAGGGTTTGTGCAATAAACGTGAGGGTTTGGATTATAAAACGAGGAATTCAACCACAGAACCAAAGCTTTGGACTCGGAAGAGGAAGCTTTGGGACCACAAAACAAGGCTTTGTGCCCTAAATGAGATGTCCGGAACAGAAAAAGTGAGGGATTTTACAGCAAAAAGGACGTATTGTCCCCTAAAAAGGAGGATTCGCGGCCAAAAAATGAGGCATTGCGCCCTAAAAATGAAGGTTTGTACCTTATAAATGACGGTTTGAAGCAGAACAGGGAGGCTTTCAACCCTGGAACCAACGTTGCGGACTCTAAAAAGGAAGCTTTGGGAGCTAAAATCGAGACTTTGTGCCCTTAATGTAGCGTTTGGAGCATAAGAAAGTGGGATTTCAGAATTAAAAGAAGGATTTGAGGCCTAAAAATTGTCGTTTAGAGCATAAAGATGTGGATTTGAACCCTGGACTCGAAGCTTGGGAATCTTAACAGGAGTGTTTGCACCCTAACAGCGAGGGTTTGTGCCCCAAAAAGGAGGGTTTGTACCCTAAACAGGAGGGTTTGTAGAGTAAAAAGCAGGCTTTCAACCCTAGACTCACAGCTTTGGACTCTTAACCAAATCTTTGGGACCTAACATTCAGACATCATGCCCTAAAGGGGGCGTTTGGAGCATAAAAAGGAGGGATTTTACAGTGAAATGATTTGCAGCATAAAAATGAGCGTTTGGGCCCTAAAAATGAGGGTTTGTGCAATAAACGTGAGGGTTTGGATTATAAAACGAGGAATTCAACCACAGAATCAAAGCTTTGGACTCGGAAGAGGAAGCTTTGGACCACAAAAAAAGGCTTTGTGCCCTAAATGAGATGTCCGGAACAGAAAAGTGAGGGATTTTACAGCAAAAAGGACCTATTGACCCCTAAAAAGGAGGATTCGCGGCCAAAAAATGAGGCATTGCGCCCTAAAAATGAGGGTTTGTACCTTCTAAATGACGCTTTGAAGCAGAACAGGGAGGCTTTCAACCCTGGAAGCAACATTGCAGACTCTAAAAAGGAAGCTTTGGGAGCTAAAATCGAGACTTTGTGCCCTTAATGTAGCGTTTGGAGCGTAAAAAAGTGGGATTTCAGAATTAACAGTAGGATTTGAAGCCTAAAAACGGTCGTTTGGAGCATAAAGATGTGGATTTGAACCCTGGACTCGAAGCTTGGGAATCTTAACAGGAGTGTTTGCACCCTAACAGCGAGGGTTTGTGCCCCAAAAAGGAGGGTTTGTATCCTACAAAGGAGGGTTTGTAGAGTAAAAAGCAGGCTTTCAACCCCAGACTCACAGCTTTGGACTCTTAACCAAATCTTTGGGACCTAACATTCAGACATCGTGCCCTAAAGGAGGCGTTTGGAGCATAAAAAGGAGGGATTTTACAGTGAAATGATTTGCAGCATAAAAATGAGCGTTTGGGCCCTAAAAATGAGGGTTTGTGCAATAAATGTGAGGGTTTGGATTATAAAACGAGGAATTCAACCACAGAATCAAAGCTTTGGACTCGGAAGAGGAAGCTTTGGACCACAAAAAAAGGCTTTGTGCCCTAAATGAGATGTCCGGAACAGAAAAGTGAGGGATTTTACAGCAAAAAGGACCTACTGACCCCTAAAAAGGAGGATTCGCGGCCAAAAAATGAGGCATTGCACCCTAAAAATGAGGGTTTGTACCTTCTAAATGACGGTTTGAAGCAGAACAGGGAGGCTTTCAACCCTGGAAGCAACGTTGCGGACACTAAAAAGGAAGCTTTGGGAGCTAAAATTGAGACTTTGTGCCCTTAATGTAGCGTTTGGAGCATAGGAAAGTGGGATTTCAGAATTAACAGTAGGATTTGAAGCCTAAAAACGGTCGTTTGGAGCATAAAGATGTGGATTTGAACCCTGGACTCGAAGCTTGGGAATCTTAACAGGAGTGTTTGCACCCTAACAGCGAGGGTTTGTGCCCCAAAAAGGAGGGTTTGTACCCTGCAAAGGAGGGTTTGTAGAGTAAAAAGCAGGCTTTCAACCCTAGACTCACAGCTTTGGACTCTTAACCAAATCTTTGGGACCTAACATTCGGACATCGTGCCCTAAAGGAGGCGTTTGGAGCATAAAAAGGAGGGATTTTACAGTGAAATGATTTGCAGCATAAAAATGAGCGTTTGGGCCCTAAAAAAGAGGGTTTGTGCAATAAACGTGAGGGTTTGGATTATAAAACGAGGAATTCAACCACAGAATCAAAGCTTTGGACTCGGAAGAGGAAGCTTTGGACCACAAAAAAAGGCTTTGTGCCCTAAATGAGATGTCCGGAACAGAAAAGTGAGGGATTTTACAGCAAAAAGGACGTATTGACCCCTAAAAAGGAGGATTCGCGGCCAAAAAATGAGGCATTGCGCCCTAAAAATGAGGGTTTGTACCTTCTAAATGACGGTTTGAAGCAGAACAGGGAGGCTTTCAACCCTGGAAGCAACGTTGCGGACTCTAAAAAGGAAGCTTTGGGAACTAAAATTGAGACTTTGTGCCCTTAATGTAGCGTTTGGAGCATAGGAAAGTGGGATTTCAGAATTAACAGTAGGATTTGAAGCCTAAAAACGGTCGTTTGGAGCATAAAGATGTGGATTTGAACCCTGGACTCGAAGCTTGGGAATCTTAACAGGAGTGTTCGCACACTAACAGCGAGGGTTTGTGCCCCAAAAAGGAGGGTTTGTACCCTAAACAGGAGGGTTTGTAGAGTAAAAAGCAGGCTTTCAACCCTAGACTCACAGCTTTGGACTCTTAACCAAATCTTTGGGACCTAACATTCAGACATCGTGCCCTAAAGGAGGCGTTTGGAGCATAAAAAGGAGGGATTTTACAGTGAAATGATTTGCAGCATAAAAATGAGCGTTTGGGCCCTAAAAATGAGGGTTTGTGCAATAAACGTGAGGGTTTGGATTATAAAACGAGGAATTCAACCACAGAACCAAAGCTTTGGACTCGGAAGAGGAAGCTTTGGGACCACAAAACAAGGCTTTGTGCCCTAAATGAGATGTCCGGAACAGAAAAAGTGAGGGATTTTACAGCAAAAAGGACGTATTGTCCCCTAAAAAGGAGGATTCGCGGCCAAAAAATGAGGCATTGCGCCCTAAAAATGAAGGTTTGTACCTTATAAATGACGGTTTGAAGCAGAACAGGGAGGCTTTCAACCCTGGAACCAACGTTGCGGACTCTAAAAAGGAAGCTTTGGGAGCTAAAATCGAGACTTTGTGCCCTTAATGTAGCGTTTGGAGCATAAGAAAGTGGGATTTCAGAATTAAAAGAAGGATTTGAGGCCTAAAAATTGTCGTTTAGAGCATAAAGATGTGGATTTGAACCCTGGACTCGAAGCTTGGGAATCTTAACAGGAGTGTTTGCACCCTAACAGCGAGGGTTTGTGCCCCAAAAAGGAGGGTTTGTACCCTAAACAGGAGGGTTTGTAGAGTAAAAAGCAGGCTTTCAACCCTAGACTCACAGCTTTGGACTCTTAACCAAATCTTTGGGACCTAACATTCAGACATCATGCCCTAAAGGGGGCGTTTGGAGCATAAAAAGGAGGGATTTTACAGTGAAATGATTTGCAGCATAAAAATGAGCGTTTGGGCCCTAAAAATGAGGGTTTGTGCAATAAACGTGAGGGTTTGGATTATAAAACGAGGAATTCAACCACAGAATCAAAGCTTTGGACTCGGAAGAGGAAGCTTTGGACCACAAAAAAAGGCTTTGTGCCCTAAATGAGATGTCCGGAACAGAAAAGTGAGGGATTTTACAGCAAAAAGGACCTATTGACCCCTAAAAAGGAGGATTCGCGGCCAAAAAATGAGGCATTGCGCCCTAAAAATGAGGGTTTGTACCTTCTAAATGACGCTTTGAAGCAGAACAGGGAGGCTTTCAACCCTGGAAGCAACATTGCAGACTCTAAAAAGGAAGCTTTGGGAGCTAAAATCGAGACTTTGTGCCCTTAATGTAGCGTTTGGAGCGTAAAAAAGTGAGATTTCAGAATTAACAGTAGGATTTGAAGCCTAAAAACGGTCGTTTGGAGCATAAAGATGTGGATTTGAACCCTGGACTCGAAGCTTGGGAATCTTAACAGGAGTGTTTGCACCCTAACAGCGAGGGTTTGTGCCCCAAAAAGGAGGGTTTGTATCCTACAAAGGAGGGTTTGTAGAGTAAAAAGCAGGCTTTCAACCCCAGACTCACAGCTTTGGACTCTTAACCAAATCTTTGGGACCTAACATTCAGACATCGTGCCCTAAAGGAGGCGTTTGGAGCATAAAAAGGAGGGATTTTACAGTGAAATGATTTGCAGCATAAAAATGAGCGTTTGGGCCCTAAAAATGAGGGTTTGTGCAATAAATGTGAGGGTTTGGATTATAAAACGAGGAATTCAACCACAGAATCAAAGCTTTGGACTCGGAAGAGGAAGCTTTGGACCACAAAAAAAGGCTTTGTGCCCTAAATGAGATGTCCGGAACAGAAAAGTGAGGGATTTTACAGCAAAAAGGACCTACTGACCCCTAAAAAGGAGGATTCGCGGCCAAAAAATGAGGCATTGCACCCTAAAAATGAGGGTTTGTACCTTCTAAATGACGGTTTGAAGCAGAACAGGGAGGCTTTCAACCCTGGAAGCAACGTTGCGGACACTAAAAAGGAAGCTTTGGGAGCTAAAATTGAGACTTTGTGCCCTTAATGTAGCGTTTGGAGCATAGGAAAGTGGGATTTCAGAATTAACAGTAGGATTTGAAGCCTAAAAACGGTCGTTTGGAGCATAAAGATGTGGATTTGAACCCTGGACTCGAAGCTTGGGAATCTTAACAGGAGTGTTTGCACCCTAACAGCGAGGGTTTGTGCCCCAAAAAGGAGGGTTTGTACCCTGCAAAGGAGGGTTTGTAGAGTAAAAAGCAGGCTTTCAACCCTAGACTCACAGCTTTGGACTCTTAACCAAATCTTTGGGACCTAACATTCGGACATCGTGCCCTAAAGGAGGCGTTTGGAGCATAAAAAGGAGGGATTTTACAGTGAAATGATTTGCAGCATAAAAATGAGCGTTTGGGCCCTAAAAATGAGGGTTTGTGCAATAAACGTGAGGGTTTGGATTATAAAACGAGGAATTCAACCACAGAATCAAAGCTTTGGACTCGGAAGAGGAAGCTTTGGACCACAAAAAAAGGCTTTGTGCCCTAAATGAGATGTCCGGAACAGAAAAGTGAGGGATTTTACAGCAAAAAGGACGTATTGACCCCTAAAAAGGAGGATTCGCGGCCAAAAAATGAGGCATTGCGCCCTAAAAATGAGGGTTTGTACCTTCTAAATGACGGTTTGAAGCAGAACAGGGAGGCTTTCAACCCTGGAAGCAACGTTGCGGACACTAAAAAGGAAGCTTTGGGAACTAAAATTGAGACTTTGTGCCCTTAATGTAGCGTTTGGAGCATAGGAAAGTGGGATTTCAGAATTAACAGTAGGATTTGAAGCCTAAAAACGGTCGTTTGGAGCATAAAGATGTGGATTTGAACCCTGGACTCGAAGCTTGGGAATCTTAACAGGAGTGTTCGCACACTAACAGCGAGGGTTTGTGCCCCAAAAAGCAGGGTTTGTACCCTACAAAGGAGGGTTTGTAGAGTAAAAAGCAGGCTTTCAACCCTAGACTCACAGCTTTGGACTCTTAACCAAATCTTTGGGACCTAACATTCAGACATCGTGCCCTAAAGGAGGCATTTGGAGCATAAAAAGGAGGGATTTTACAGTGAAATGATTTGCAGCATAAAAATGAGCGTTTGGGCCCTAAAAATGAGGGTTTGTGCAATAAACGTGAGGGTTTGGATTATAAAACGAGGAATTCAACCACAGAATCAAAGCTTTGGACTCGGAAGAGGAAGCTTTGGACGACAAAACAAGGCTTTGTGCCCTAAATGAGATGTCCGGAACAGAAAAGTGAGGGATTTTACAGCAAAAAGGACCTATTGACCCCTAAAAAGGAGGATTCGCGGCCAAAAAATGAGGCATTGCGCCCTAAAAATGAGGGTTTGTACCTTCTAAATGACGGTTTGAAGCAGAACAGGGAGGCTTTCAACCCTGGAAGCAACATTGCAGACTCTAAAAAGGAAGCTTTGGGAGCTAAAATCGAGACTTTGTGCCCTTAATGTAGCGTTTGGAGCATAAAAAAGTGGGATTTCAGAATTAACAGTAGGATTTGAAGCCTAAAAATGGTCGTTTTGAGCATAAAGATGTGGATTTGAACCCTGGACTCGAAGCTTGGGAATCTTAACAGGAGTGTTTGCACCCTAACAGCGAGGGTTTGTGCCCCAAAAAGGAGGGTTTGTACCCTACAAAGGAGGGTTTGTAGAGTAAAAAGCAGGCTTTCAACCCTAGACTCACAGCTTTGGACTCAACCAAATCTTTGGGACCTAACATTCAGACATCGTGCCCTAAAGGAGGCGTTTGGAGCATAAAAAGGAGGGATTTTACAGTGAAATGATTTGCAGCATAAAAATGAGCGTTTGGGCCCTAAAAATGAGGGTTTGTGCAATAAACGTGAGGGTTTGGATTATAAAACGAGGAATTCAACCACAGAATCAAAGCTTTGGACTCGGAAGAGGAAGCTTTGGACCACAAAACAAGGCTTTGTGCCCTAAATGAGATGTCCGGAACATAAAAGTGAGGGATTTTACAGCAAAAAGGACGTATTGACCCCTAAAAAGAAGGATTCGCGGCCAAAAAATGAGGCGTTGCGCCCAAAAAATGAGGGCTTGTACCTTCTAAATGACGGTTTGAAGCAGAACAGGGAGGCTTTCAACCCTGGAAGCAACGTTGCGGACTCTAAAAAGGAAGCTTTGCGAGCTAAAATTGAGACTTTGTGCCCTTAATGTAGCGTTTGGAGCATAAAAAAGTGGGATTTCAGAATTAAAAGTAGGATTTGAAGCCTAAAAACGGTCGTTTGGAGCATAAAGATGTGGATTTGAACCCTGGACTCGAAGCTTGGGAATCTTAACAGGAGTGTTTGCACCCTAACAGCGAGGGTTTGTGCCCCAAAAAGGAGGGTTTGTACCCTAAACAGGAGGGTTTGTAGAGTAAAAAGCAGGCTTTCAACCCTAGACTCACAGCTTTGGACTCTTAACCAAATCTTTGGGACCTAACATTCAGACATCGTGCCCTAAAGGAGGCGTTTGGAGCATAAAAAGGAGGGATTTTACAGTGAAATGATTTGCAGCATAAAAATGAGCGTTTGGGCCCTAAAAATGAGGGTTTGTGCAATAAACGTGAGGGTTTGGATTATAAAACGACGAATTCAACCACAGAATCAAAGCTTTGGACTCGGAAGAGGAAGCTTTGGACCACAAAAAAAGGCTTTGTGCCCTAAATGAGATGTCCGGAACAGAAAAGTGAGGGATTTTACAGCAAAAAGGACCTATTGACCCCTAAAAAGGAGGATTCGCGGCCAAAAAATGAGGCATTGCGCCCTAAAAATGAGGGTTTGTACCTTCTAAATGACGGTTTGAAGCAGAACAGGGAGGCTTTCAACCCTGGAAGCAACGTTGCGGACACTAAAAAGGAAGCTTTGGGAGCTAAAATTGAGACTTTGTGCCCTTAATGTAGCGTTTGGAGCATAGGAAAGTGGGATTTCAGAATTAACAGTAGGATTTGAAGCCTAAAAACGGTCGTTTGGAGCATAAAGATGTGGATTTGAACCCTGGACTCGAAGCTTGGGAATCTTAACAGGAGTGTTTGCACCCTAACAGCGAGGGTTTGTGCCCCAAAAAGGAGGGTTTGTACCCTGCAAAGGAGGGTTTGTAGAGTAAAAAGCAGGCTTTCAACCCTAGACTCACAGCTTTGGACTCTTAACCAAATCTTTGGGACCTAACATTCAGACATCGTGCCCTAAAGGAGGCGTTTGGAGCATAAAAAGGAGGGATTTTACAGTGAAATGATTTGCAGCATAAAAATGAGCGTTTGGGCCCTAAAAATGAGGGTTTGTGCAATAAACGTGAGGGTTTGGATTATAAAACGAGGAATTCAACCACAGAATCAAAGCTTTGGACTCGGAAGAGGAAGCTTTGGACCACAAAAAAAGGCTTTGTGCCCTAAATGAGATGTCCGGAACAGAAAAGTGAGGGATTTTACAGCAAAAAGGACCTATTGACCCCTAAAAAGGAGGATTCGCGGCCAAAAAATGAGGCATTGCGCCCAAAAAATGAGGGTTTGTACCTTCTAAATGACGGTTTGAAGCAGAACAGGGAGGCTTTCAACCCTGGAAGCAACATTGCGGACTCTAAAAAGGAAGCTTTGGGAACTAAAATTGAGACTTTGTGCCCTTAATGTAGCGTTTGGAGCATAGGAAAGTGGGATTTCAGAATTAACAGTAGGATTTGAAGCCTAAAAACGGTCGTTTGGAGCATAAAGATGTGGATTTGAACCCTGGACTCGAAGCTTGGGAATCTTAACAGGAGTGTTTGCACCCTAACAGCGAGGGTTTGTGCCCCAAAAAGGAGGGTTTGTACCCTAAACAGGAGGGTTTGTAGAGTAAAAAGCAGGCTTTCAACCCTAGACTCACAGCTTTGGACTCTTAACCAAATCTTTGGGACCTAACATTCAGACATCGTGCCCTAAAGGAGGCATTTGGAGCATAAAAAGGAGGGATTTTACAGTGAAATGATTTGCAGCATAAAAATGAGCGTTTGGGCCCTAAAAATGAGGGTTTGTGCAATAAACGTGAGGGTTTGGATTATAAAACGAGGAATTCAACCACAGAATCAAAGCTTTGGACTCGGAAGAGGAAGCTTTGGACCACAAAACAAGGCTTTGTGCCCTAAATGAGATGTCCGGAACAGAAAAGTGAGGGATTTTACAGCAAAAAGGACCTATTGACCCCTAAAAAGGAGGATTCGCGGCCAAAAAATGAAGCGTTGCGCCCTAAAAATGAGGGCTTGTACCTTCTAAATGACGCTTTGAAGCAGAACAGGGAGGCTTTCAACCCTGGAACCAACGTTGCGGATTCTAAAAAGGAAGCTTTGGGAGCTAAAATCGAGACTTTGTGCCCTTAATGTAGCGTTTGGAGCATAAGAAAGTGGGATTTCAGAATTAAAAGTAGGATTTGAAGCCTAAAAATGGTCGTTTGGAGCATAAAGATGTGGATTTGAACCCTGGACTCGAAGCTTGGGAATCTTAACAGGAGTGTTTGCACCCTAACAGCGAGGGCTTGTGCACCAAAAAGGAGGGTTTGTACCCTAAACAGGAGGGTTTGTAGAGTAAAAAGCAGGCTTTCAACCCTAGACTCACAGCTTTGGGCTCTTAACCAAATCTTTGGGACCTAACATTCAGACATCGTGCCCTAAAGGAGGCATCTGGAGCATAAAAAGGAGGCATTTTCCAGTGAAATGATTTGCAGCATAAAAATGAGCGTTTGGGCCCTAAAAATGAGGGTTTGTGCAATAAACGTGAGGGTTTGGATTATAAAACGAGGAATTCAACCACAGAATCAAAGCTTTGGACTCGGAAGAGGAAGCTTTGGACCACAAAAAAAGGCTTTGTGCCCTAAAAGAGATGTCCGGAACAGAAAAGTGAGGGATTTTACAGCAAAAAGGACCTATTGACCCCTAAAAAGGAGGATTCGCGGCCAAAAAATGAGGCGTTGCGCCCTAAAAATGAGGGCTTGTACCTTCTAAATGACGCTTTGAAGCAGAACAGGGAGGCTTTCAACCCTGGAACCAACGTTCCGGACTCTAAAAAGGAAGCGTTGTGACCTAAAATGGAGACTTTGTGCCCTTAATGTAGCGTTTGGAGCGTAAAAAAGTGGGATTTCAGAATTTAAAGTCGGATTTGAAGCCTAAAGACGGTCGTTTGGAGCATAAAGATGTGGATTTCAACCCTGGACTCGAAGCTTGGGAATCTTAACGTGAGTGTTTGCACCCTAACAGCGAGGGCTTGTGCACCAAAAAGGAGGGTTTGTACCCTAAACAGGAGGGTTTGTAGAGTAAAAAGCAGGCTTTCAACCCTAGACTCAAAGCTTTGGGCTCTTAACCAAATCTTTGGGACCTAACATTCAGACATCGTGCCCTAAAGGAGGCGTTTGGAGCATAAAAAGGAGGCATTTTCCAGTGAAATGATTTACAGCATAAAAATGAGCGTTTGGGCCCTAAAAATGAGGGTTTGTGCAATAAACGTGAGGGTTTGGATTATAAAACAAGGAATTCAACCACAGAATCAAAGCTTTGGACTCTGAAGAGGAAGCTTTGGGACCACAAAACAAGGCTTTGTGCCCTAAAAGAGATGTCTGGAACCTAAAAGTGAGGGATTTTACAGTAAAAAGGACGTATTGACCCCTAAAAAGGAGGATTCGCGGCCAAAAAATGAGGCGTTGCGCCCTAAAAATGAGGGCTTGTACCTTCTAAATGACGCTTTGAAGCAGAACAGGGAGGCTTTCAACCCTGGAACCAACGTTCCGGACTCTAAAAAGGAAGCGTTGTGACCTAAAAGGGAGACTTTGTGCCCTTAATGTAGCGTTTGGAGCGTAAAAAAGTGGGATTTCAGAATTAAAAGTCGGATTTGAAGCCTAAAGACGGTCGTTTGGAGCATAAAGATGTGGATTTCAACCCTGGACTCGAAGCTTGGGAATCTTAACGTGAGTGTTTGCACCCTAACAGCGAGGGCTTGTGCACCAAAAAGGAGGGTTTGTACCCTAAACAGGAGGGTTTGTAGAGTAAAAAGCAGGCTTTCAACCCTAGACTCAAAGCTTTGGGCTCTTAACCAAATCTTTGGGACCTAACATTCAGACATCGTGCCCTAAAGGAGGCGTTTGGAGCATAAAAAGGAGGCATTTTCCAGTGAAATGATTTACAGCATAAAAATGAGCGTTTGGGCCCTAAAAATGAGGGTTTGTACAATAAACGTGAGGGTTTGGATTATAAAACGAGGAATTCAACCACAGAATCAAAGCTTTGGACTCTGAAGAGGAAGCTTTGGGACCACAAAACAAGGCTTTGTGCCCTAAATGAGATGTCTGGAACATAAAAGTGAGGGATTTTACAGCAAAAAGGACGTATTGACCCCTAAAAAGGAGGATTCACGGCCAAAAAATGAGGCGTTGCGCCCTAAAAATGAGGGCTTGTACCTTCTAAATGACGCTTTGAAGCAGAACAGGGAGGCTTTCAACCCTGGAACCAACGTTCCGGACTCTAAAAAGGAAGCGTTGTGACCTAAAATGGAGACTTTGTGCCCTTAATGTAGCGTTTGGAGCGTAAAAAAGTGGGATTTCAGAATTTAAAGTCGGATTTGAAGCCTAAAGACGGTCGTTTGGAGCATAAAGATGTGGATTTCAACCCTGGACTCGAAGCTTGGGAATCTTAACGTGAGTGTTTGCACCCTAACAGCGAGGGCTTGTGCACCAAAAAGGAGGCTTTGTACCCTAAACAGGAGGGTTTGTAGAGTAAAAAGCAGGCTTTCAACCCTAGACTCAAAGCTTTGGGCTCTTAACCAAATCTTTGGGACCTAACATTCAGACATCGTGCACTAAAGGAGGCATCTGGAGCATAAAAAGGAGGCATTTTCCAGTGAAATGATCTGCAGCATAAAAATGAGCGTTTGGGCCCTAAAAATGAGGGTTTGTACAATAAACGTGAGGGTTTGGATTATAAAACGAGGAATTCAACCACAGAATCAAAGCTTTGGACTCTGAAGAGGAAGCTTTGGGACCACAAAACAAGGCTTTGTGCCCTAAATGAGATGTCCGGAACATAAAAGTGAGGGATTTTACAGCAAAAAGGACGTATTGACCCCTAAAAAGGAGGATTCGCGGCCAAAAAATGAGGCGTTGTGCCCTAAAAATGAGGGCTTGTACCTTCTAAATGATGCTTTGAAGCAGAACAGGGAGGCTTTCAACCCTGGAACCAACGTTCCGGACTCTAAAAAGGAAGCGTTGTGACCTAAAATGGAGACTTTGTGCCCTTAATGTAGCGTTTGGAGCGTAAAAAAGTGGGATTTCAGAATTAAAAGTCGGATTTGAAGCCTAAAGGCGGTCGTTTGGAGCATAAAGATGTGGATTTCAACCCTGGACTCGAAGCTTGGGAATCTTAACGTGAGTGTTTGCACCCTAACAGCGAGGGCTTGTGCACCAAAAAGGAGGGTTTGTACCCTAAACAGGAGGGTTTGTAGAGTAAAAAGCAGGCTTTCAACCCTAGACTCAAAGCTTTGGGCTCTTAACCAAATCTTTGGGACCTAACATTCAGACATCGTGCCCTAAAGGAGGCATTTGGAGCATAAAAAGGAGGCATTTTCCAGTGAAATGATTTGCAGCATAAAAATGAGCGTTTGGGCCCTAAAAATGAGGGTTTGTACAATAAACGTGATGGTTTGGATTATAAAACGAGGAATTCAACCACAGAATCAAAGCTTTGGACTCTGAAGAGGAAGCTTTGGGACCACAAAACAAGGCTTTGTGCCCTAAATGAGATGTCCGGAACATAAAAGTGAGGGATTTTACAGCAAAAAGGACGTATTGACCCCTAAAAAGGAGGATTCGCGGCCAAAAAATGAGGCGTTGCGCCCTAAAAATGAGGGCTTGTACCTTCTAAATGACGCTTTGAAGCAGAACAGGGAGGCTTTCAACCCTGGAACCAACGTTCCGGACTCTAAAAAGGAAGCGTTGTGACCTAAAATGGAGACTTTGTGCCCTTAATGTAGCGTTTGGAGCGTAAAAAAGTGGGATTTCAGAATTTAAAGTCGGATTTGAAGCCTAAAGACGGTCGTTTGGAGCATAAAGATGTGGATTTCAACCCTGGACTCGAAGCTTGGGAATCTTAACGTGAGTGTTTGCACCCTAACAGCGAGGGCTTGTGCACCAAAAAGGAGGGTTTGTACCCTAAACAGGAGGGTTTGTAGAGTAAAAAGCAGGCTTTCAACCCTAGACTCAAAGCTTTGGGCTCTTAACCAAATCTTTGGGACCTAACATTCAGACATCGTGCCCTAAAGGAGGCGTTTGGAGCATAAAAAGGAGGCATTTTCCAGTGAAATGATTTACAGAATAAAAATGAGCGTTTGGGCCCTAAAAATGAGGGTTTGTACAATAAACGTGAGGGTTTGGATTATAAAACAAGGAATTCAACCACAGAATCAAAGCTTTGGACTCTGAAGAGGAAGCTTTGGGACCACAAAACAAGGCTTTGTGCCCTAAAAGAGATGTCTGGAACCTAAAAGTGAGGGATTTTACAGTAAAAAGGACGTATTGACCCCTAAAAAGGAGGATTCGCGGCCAAAAAATGAGGCGTTGCGCCCTAAAAATGAGGGCTTGTACCTTCTAAATGACGCTTTGAAGCAGAACAGGGAGGCTTTCAACCCTGGAACCAACGTTCCGGACTCTAAAAAGGAAGCGTTGTGACCTAAAATGGAGACTTTGTGCCCTTAATGTAGCGTTTGGAGCGTAAAAAAGTGGGATTTCAGAATTAAAAGTCGGATTTGAAGCCTAAAGGCGGTCGTTTGGAGCATAAAGATGTGGATTTCAACCCTGGACTCGAAGCTTGGGAATCTTAACGTGAGTGTTTGCACCCTAACAGCGAGGGCTTGTGCACCAAAAAGGAGGGTTTGTACCCTAAACAGGAGGGTTTGTAGAGTAAAAAGCAGGCTTTCAACCCTAGACTCAAAGCTTTGGGCTCTTAACCAAATCTTTGGGACCTAACATTCAGACATCGTGCCCTAAAGGAGGCGTTTGGAGCATAAAAAAGAGGCATTTTCCAGTGAAATGATTTGCAGCATAAAAATGAGCGTTTGGGCCCTAAAAATGAGGGTTTGTACAATAAACGTGAGGGTTTGGATTATAAAACAAGGAATTCAACCACAGAATCAAAGCTTTGAACTCTGAAGAGGAAGCTTTGGGACCACAAAACAAGGCTTTGTGCCCTAAATGAGATGTCTGGAACATAAAAGTGAGGGATTTTACAGCAAAAAGGACGTATTGACCCCTAAAAAGGAGGATTCGCGGCCAAAAAATGAGGCGTTGCGCCCTAAAAATGAGGGCTTGTACCTTCTAAATGACGCTTTTGAAGCAGAACAGGGAGGCTTTCAACCCTTGAACCAACGTTCCGGACTCTAAAAAGGAAGCGTTGTGAACTGAAATGGAGACTTTGTGCCCTTAATGTAGCGTTTGGAGCGTAAAAAAGTGGGATTTCAGAATTAAAAGTCGGATTTGAAGCCTAAAGACGGTCGTTTGGAGCATAAAGATGTGGATTTCAACCCTGGACTCGAAGCTTGGGAATCTTAACGTGAGTGTTTGCACCCTAACAGCGAGGGCTTGTGCACCAAAAAGGAGGGTTTGTACCCTAAACAGGAGGGTTTGTAGAGTAAAAAGCAGGCTTTCAACCCTAGACTCAAAGCTTTGGGCTCTTAACCAAATCTTTGGGACCTAACATTCAGACATCGTGCCCTAAAGGAGGCGTTTGGAGCATAAAAAGGAGGCATTTTCCAGTGAAATGATTTGCAGCATAAAAATGAGCGTTTGGGCCCTAAAAATGAGGGTTTGTACAATAAACGTGAGGGTTTGGATTATAAAACGAGGAATTCAACCACAGAATCAAAGCTTTGGACTCTGAAGAGGAAACTTTGGGACCACAAAACAAGGCTTTGTGCCCTAAATGAGATGTCCGGAACATAAAAGTGAGGGATTTTACAGCAAAAAGGACGTATTGACCCCTAAAAAGGAGGATTCGCGGCCAAAAAATGAGGCGTTGCGCCCTAAAAATGAGGGCTTGTACCTTCTAAATGACGCTTTGAAGCAGAACAGGGAGGCTTTCAACCCTGGAACCAACGTTCCGGACTCTAAAAAGGAAGCGTTGTGACCTAAAATGGAGACTTTGTGCCCTTAATGTAGCGTTTGGAGCGTAAAAAAGTGGGATTTCAGAATTAAAAGTCGGATTTGAAGCCTAAAGACGGTCGTTTGGAGCATAAAGATGTGGATTTCAACCCTGGACTCGAAGCTTGGGAATCTTAACGTGAGTGTTTGCACCCTAACAGCGAGGGCTTGTGCACCAAAAAGGAGGGTTTGTACCCTAAACAGGAGGGTTTGTAGAGTAAAAAGCAGGCTTTCAACCCTAGACTCAAAGCTTTGGGCTCTTAACCAAATCTTTGGGACCTAACATTCAGACATCGTGCCCTAAAGGAGGCGTTTGGAGCATAAAAAGGAGGCATTTTCCAGTGAAATGATTTACAGAATAAAAATGAGCGTTTGGGCCCTAAAAATGAGGGTTTGTACAATAAACGTGAGGGTTTGGATTATAAAACAAGGAATTCAACCACAGAATCAAAGCTTTGGACTCTGAAGAGGAAGCTTTGGGACCACAAAACAAGGCTTTGTGCCCTAAAAGAGATGTCTGGAACCTAAAAGTGAGGGATTTTACAGTAAAAAGGACGTATTGACCCCTAAAAAGGAGGATTCGCGGCCAAAAAATGAGGCGTTGCGCCCTAAAAATGAGGGCTTGTACCTTCTAAATGACGCTTTGAAGCAGAACAGGGAGGCTTTCAACCCTGGAACCAACGTTCCGGACTCTAAAAAGGAAGCGTTGTGACCTAAAATGGAGACTTTGTGCCCTTAATGTAGCGTTTGGAGCGTAAAAAAGTGGGATTTCAGAATTAAAAGTCGGATTTGAAGCCTAAAGACGGTCGTTTGGAGCATAAAGATGTGGATTTCAACCCTGGACTCGAAGCTTGGGAATCTTAACGTGAGTGTTTGCACCCTAACAGCGAGGGCTTGTGCACCAAAAAGGAGGGTTTGTACCCTAAACAGGAGGGTTTGTAGAGTAAAAAGCAGGCTTTCAACCCTAGACTCAAAGCTTTGGGCTCTTAACCAAATCTTTGGGACCTAACATTCAGACATCGTGCCCTAAAGGAGGCGTTTGGAGCATAAAAAGGAGGCATTTTCCAGTGAAATGATTTACAGAATAAAAATGAGCGTTTGGGCCCTAAAAATGAGGGTTTGTACAATAAACGTGAGGGTTTGGATTATAAAACAAGGAATTCAACCACAGAATCAAAGCTTTGGACTCTGAAGAGGAAGCTTTGGGACCACAAAACAAGGCTTTGTGCCCTAAAAGAGATGTCTGGAACCTAAAAGTGAGGGATTTTACAGTAAAAAGGACGTATTGACCCCTAAAAAGGAGGATTCGCGGCCAAAAAATGAGGCGTTGCGCCCTAAAAATGAGGGCTTGTACCTTCTAAATGACGCTTTGAAGCAGAACAGGGAGGCTTTCAACCCTGGAAGCAACGTTGCGGACACTAAAAAGGAAGCTTTGGGAGCTAAAATTGAGACTTTGTGCCCTTAATGTAGCGTTTGGAGCATAGGAAAGTGGGATTTCAGAATTAACAGTAGGATTTGAAGCCTAAAAACGGTCGTTTGGAGCATAAGATGTGGATTTGAACCCTGGACTCGAAGCTTGGGAATCTTAACAGGAGTGTTTGCACCCTAACAGCGAGGGTTTGTGCCCCAAAAAGGAGGGTTTGTACCCTGCAAAGGAGGGTTTGTAGAGTAAAAAGCAGGCTTTCAACCCTAGACTCACAGCTTTGGACTCTTAACCAAATCTTTGGGACCTAACATTCGGACATCGTGCCCTAAAGGAGGCGTTTGGAGCATAAAAAGGAGGGATTTTACAGTGAAATGATTTGCAGCATAAAAATGAGCGTTTGGGCCCTAAAAAAGAGGGTTTGTGCAATAAACGTGAGGGTTTGGATTATAAAACGAGGAATTCAACCACAGAATCAAAGCTTTGGACTCGGAAGAGGAAGCTTTGGACCACAAAAAAAAGCTTTGTGCCCTAAATGAGATGTCCGGAACATAAAAGTGAGGGATTTTACAGCAAAAAGGACGTATTGACCCCTAAAAAGGAGGATTCGCGGCCAAAAAATGAGGCATTGCGCCCTAAAAATGAGGGTTTGTACCTTCTAAATGACGGTTTGAAGCAGAACAGGGAGGCTTTCAACCCTGGAAGCAACGTTGCGGACTCTAAAAAGGAAGCTTTGGGAACTAAAATTGAGACTTTGTGCCCTTAATGTAGCGTTTGGAGCATAGGAAAGTGGGATTTCAGAATTAACAGTAGGATTTGAAGCCTAAAAACGGTCGTTTGGAGCATAAAGATGTGGATTTGAACCCTGGACTCGAAGCTTGGGAATCTTAACAGGAGTGTTCGCACACTAACAGCGAGGGTTTGTGCCCCAAAAAGGAGGGTTTGTACCCTAAACAGGAGGGTTTGTAGAGTAAAAAGCAGGCTTTCAACCCTAGACTCACAGCTTTGGACTCTTAACCAAATCTTTGGGACCTAACATTCAGACATCGTGCCCTAAAGGAGGCGTTTGGAGCATAAAAAGGAGGGATTTTACAGTGAAATGATTTGCAGCATAAAAATGAGCGTTTGGGCCCTAAAAATGAGGTTTGTGCAATAAACGTGAGGGTTTGGATTATAAAACGAGGAATTCAACCACAGAACCAAAGCTTTGGACTCGGAAGAGGAAGCTTTGGGACCACAAAACAAGGCTTTGTGCCCTAAATGAGATGTCCGGAACAGAAAAAGTGAGGGATTTTACAGCAAAAAGGACGTATTGTCCCCTAAAAAGGAGGATTCGCGGCCAAAAAATGAGGCATTGCGCCCTAAAAATGAAGGTTTGTACCTTATAAATGACGGTTTGAAGCAGAACAGGGAGGCTTTCAACCCTGGAACCAACGTTGCGGACTCTAAAAAGGAAGCTTTGGGAGCTAAAATCGAGACTTTGTGCCCTTAATGTAGCGTTTGGAGCATAAGAAAGTGGGATTTCAGAATTAAAAGAAGGATTTGAGGCCTAAAAATTGTCGTTTAGAGCATAAAGATGTGGATTTGAACCCTGGACTCGAAGCTTGGGAATCTTAACAGGAGTGTTTGCACCCTAACAGCGAGGGTTTGTGCCCCAAAAAGGAGGGTTTGTACCCTAAACAGGAGGGTTTGTAGAGTAAAAAGCAGGCTTTCAACCCTAGACTCACAGCTTTGGACTCTTAACCAAATCTTTGGGACCTAACATTCAGACATCATGCCCTAAAGGGGGCGTTTGGAGCATAAAAAGGAGGGATTTTACAGTGAAATGAA